>NW_028233565.1:17500-42500 GCF_054856555.1 Leptonotus elevatus | reverse complement strand
GCCAACAACGTTAAATAACGTTTAGTAAAATCCTACGGAGGGGCGCCAAAGACGTTAAAAGACGTTCACTGTTTTTTTTTGGAAGCGGGTGGAGGAAAGCCTTGGCCAGCTGTGCTGAAAGTATCAAGCAGATCTAGTTAGTATAATGACTAGTTTTGGCCGCTAGATGGCAGCGATGACTCTCTTTGGACAAGATTGGGTGGGCGTCAGTAGAAGACGTGAGGCGGAGCTAGAGTGTTAAGGGGACAATGGCTGATGAAGCAAAAATGGCGACCGGTTGCAAGCAGCTCACGCTTGAGCATTTTTCATTCATCGACTAATGCTAAACAGCGCATTGATGACGACGACGATGATGATGATGGTGACCCCGAGCTTGACGCCGAAGTTGGAAGCGTTGACGCGGCGGCTATGATCCTTTCGTAAAGCCTCACCGGCTAGCGATGCTAACGGCGGAAAAGGAGCACTTCTGCACAAGCGGACGTTCAATCGGACGATGAAGAGTAGTCGAAAAGCATTGACTAATACTAAAGAGCACATTGATGTCGACCATGATGATGATGGTGACTGCCGAGGTTGATGCCGAAGTTGGAAGCGTTGATGCGGCGGCTATGATCACGTCATAAAGCCTCACCGGCTAGCGATGCTAACGCCGGAAAACGCGGAGCACAACCGAGCACAGGCGGACGTTCAATCGGACGATGAAGAGTACCCAGAGTCCAATGCATATTCATCGGTGGAGCGGGTACAGTCTGATCACGGAGAAGACACTGGTTCTGGACTACGATGCCACCATGAATGGAGTGGATAAGATGGATCAGAACATCTACCACCCGGTATAGGAACTGAAGGACATGAGGAAGCCAGACGTAACACCACCGTAACGTAACCGTATCATGATCCTGATAGTAGACTTGATGGCAACATGGCCAAACACACACTGCAGTATATACTTGCTATTCCCCGGAAAAAACGGCCGTCAAGAAAGTGTAGCGTCTGCACGCAAAGGGGCAATCGCAGTGAAACTAATCTGTTGTGCAAATCCTGTTGCGTCTCCTTGCACGCAGGGGAGTGTTACACAAAAAGAAAAACTAGTTGAAACATCCACATAATTGTAAATAGTACCACAGTTGCACACATTTGTAAATAGTTTGCTAAATTGTTGTGTCAAATTGTTACACTGTTGAATGTAAATAAACGTATTTTGCTATCAAAAAACACATTTTCATTGTTGGTGGTAGTGTTTTACATAAGTAAAGCACTGTTAAGATGTTTGTGGCATCATTCATGGGAAAAAAAAAGTGTCAAATTCACTAGAGTGCATGAAATAATATTGTTTCACTAAAAGCTTGATTTCTCCGTATTTTGGTCCAAAACAAGAGCATTTGGGTGAAACTAACCATTTTCTATTGTTGATTACTGAAGAACGGAATAAGGTAGAAACAAACTTTTTTTTCTGATGAAAGATGAGAGTTCAATCTTTCATTTGGTAGTATCTATGTTTCCATAGTCCAAACACAATTTTCTGTGGACCTTGAAAGATCAGTCAAAATGCTTAAATCAGCTGTCACCCACATATCCTCTTTTCTGAAAATGCTTGGCAGTCAAAGAGTTAAGGGCTCAGTATTGTTCATTCGGTAATGTCATCATCTGGCAGTCAAAGAGTTAATTGCAAAGAATATTTTTGACTTCCACTTTAATTTAGTATAAGAAACAAGGGCCTTTTCCCAGGAAATTGTATGCATGCTGGAACTACAATAAAATCCGAGCAATATATGAGGGCATATCTGAAAGCATTTTACTGTGACAATTGGACTCACGACTCAATTTGTGTCTTGACGCTAAATTTGGAAAACCCTACTTTACGTTTTCTGATCCTGTTTTCTGCAGTGTGGTTTTACATCGGTATGGCGGGTGCATTCTGCTTCATCCTCATCCAGCTGGTTTTACTTATTGACTTTGCCCATTCCTGGAACGAGTCCTGGGTGGAGAAGATGGAGGAGGGCAATTCACGCTGCTGGTATGCAGGTATGGACCTCTGTCAAGTAGCTCTTAGATTGCTCCTTCTGTATGGATGTCTGGTGACTTTCTGGTATGTTTGCAGCCCTGCTGTCTGTCACTGCACTCAACTACGTGCTGTCTCTGGTGGCCGTGGTCCTGTTCTACGTCTATTACACCCACTCTGATGGATGCACTGAGAACAAGGTCTTCATCAGCATCAACATGTTGCTCTGCCTCGGAGCATCTGTAATTTCCGTCCTGCCTCAGATCCAGGTAATAATCACGGGTAGAGCTGTCAAAGTAGTAATCGATTATCAAAACTAATCGACAACTATTTTAATAATGACGTAATCGTTTGGAGCCATTTTTTTATTTAAAATTGTCCAAATCCTCTGATTTAAGCATAATTGTTCACTGATTTCCATAGCCCTTCAGAAACAAAGAAGACTGATTGTCTTCTTTGTTTAATCAAAATAAGACATTTGCAAATATCTATTACTTTGGAAAACAATGACAGAAGTACATAACATAGTACAACATCAATCCACTTTTTTTTTTAAACAACTATATATATATATATATATATATATATATATATATATATATATATATATATATATATATATATATATATATATATATATATATATAGTTGTTAAAAAAAAATATATATATATACGAAGTACGAAATAAACACCAATCACTGGTTAAACAAAGTAATCAAAATAAAGCAATTAGGGAAAAATGCTTTTATAATACACTTAAATGCAAAATTCAAATAAATCCGATTAGTCGATGAATCGATTGAATAATCGATAGATTAATCGATTCTAAAATATATATATAGTGACAACACTAACCCAATTTAAATCTTCACTTTGGCAGTATAAAGGTTATTTTAGTTAACGAAGCCTAACAAAATAAGTAAAACTAAAATTTAAAAAAACATTTTCGTTAATGAAATAAAATAAAAACGAGAATGCTTAAAAAAAAAAAAATACTAAAAAAAAAACTAACTGAAGCTACATGTTACATTTACGAAACTAACTAAAATTATAGGGAATTTTCCCTACGTCCATCGTTTTTAATCTTTGGGAATTCATTTAATACATGAGCCTTTCGGGTTGATTTTAAATGTGATTTTAAGTGTATGTATTTTGATATTAACCGGACGTTTAAATGTGTGACAATTTTGCGTGCTTGACTTTTGCCTCCAATGGCTCTGCTCGCCTGCTTTTTCATTTAACTCGGCTGAAATGCAACACTAGGTAAGAAATGTGTTCCTGCAGGGTCTACAAAAGTCTGAAAAAGTCAAAAATTCTGAAACTTAAATTTTAGCCCTTAAATGTCTTAAAAAAACAACCATATTTTCTTCCCAGGTCTAAAATGTTATTTACAGTTATTTCTGGACTACAAGCCACTACTTTTTTTTCCACTTGCATTCAACCCTGCGGCTAATACAAAGGTGCATCTTATCCATCAGATCACAAGGGGGCGCACTGTAAAGGAAGCGCAAGAGCGTCAAGCAGAGCAAAACAAACCAAGTGAGCCCAAATACAGTAGGAGAGACAGAACCAGAGTGAGACAATTTGCACCCTCATTATGCAAAATAAACATTAAGTAACATTAAAACACCTGCGGCTAACAGTGGGATGCGGTTTATAAGTGTTGTAGTCCCCAAATTTAGTTAGCGCGGCTTATAGTCAGGTGCGCGTCGTAGTCCAGAAATTACTGTACTCGAGTCTTAAAATTTACATCCGCTCCGTCCATTCTGAGAAAAGAAGCAACATGCGTGCGCTGCTGTTGTCATAATAAAGCTGCCTTGACAGCTGGAATATGTATATGCTTTTATTTTGTAGGTACCGCAAGAAGTGTTAATTTAATCTTCATGTTGAGTGAGAGGGGACAGGCGTTGAAACTTAGAGTTGCCGGTGTCATAAGCTAACTTGGCTGGAAGCGAAGTTGGTCTTGGTTTTTCTCATAATGGTCTAAAAAGGTCTAATAAAGGTCTAAAATTTTACTTAGTGATTCCTGCAAGAACCCTGAAACAAAAACTAATACTGAAACTAATAATTTTTTTGAATTACTAAAACTAATAAAAACTAACAGAACCGCCCTGAAAACTAGCTAAATCAAAAAACAACAACTCAAAAACTAAATGAAAACTAAACGAAAATGAAAATTTCAAAACTTGTTTTTCTTAACTGATGCCTGTTTTGTGCTTGTGAGTAAAGGAGTCCCAGCCCAGGTCTGGCCTACTGCAGTCCTCCCTGGTGACCCTGTACACTATGTACTTGACCTGGTCCGCAATGACTAATGAACCTGGTAAGAGCTGTAGCACAAATTAATTTACATATCAATTAGGGTCCAACCGATGTGCATTTTTTTAGGCCGATGTCGATACCTGTTTTTGGCAGGAAAAAAATACTGATTACTGATTAATCTGCTGATGATTTAAAAATATAAATATTGCATAGAATTACCCCCTCCCCAATTTCTTTTCAATGGGTGTCACTTACGCACAAACTTTCGCTATTGAGGTTCTCTGCTTTGAATGACAAGTCCATAGTATGACCTTATCAACAAATTTAAGGACGTATACAAGGTTATTCTATAGATTTATGCATCAATAATAAAACCATTCTTACTTGTTTACAACTGCTGTAAAGTATCAACCTTTTCTATTTTTATCTTGTGTTATTTTCACAAGTCTTAAGACTTACTGGGCTAACCTGGGACTTCGGGGATTGTATTTCGTGTGGAAATGTGTGTTAAGACCACAAAAAAAATCCTTGGATGTTTGCATCCTTGAATTTTGAGAAAAGAAAGTCTTTGAATTCTTGAAACGTCAAGAAAGGACAATGACAAATTAAAACAATAAAGTGAAATAAAAATAGAATAAACTAAAATAATAGCAACAGAAAAAATGGAAGAAATACTCACTGTTCCTGTGCGTTTTGGCCTCTTGGGGGCAGTGTGGTGTACAGAACAAAGTTACGATTGAATTCTATTAAAATAACTCGTTTTTCACACATTGGGAATAATTTGTGCCTTTGCGTAATGTTACTCGCGGGTATGTGTTCCCACAGTATTTGTGTGTGAATATTCGTTATTTGAAGGAAAAACACTCCCGAAGTTGATGCTAACTTATTGTTAGCATTTTAATGGGATCCTCCCTTTGCTTTTTCATTAGCACTAGGCTTGCGATGTTTTAAAAACAAAGCATGTTTTGTATTTAAATATACAGAGGCCAAGGGCGTAGCCAGAAATTTTTCATTGGGGTGGCCAGGGTGAAACCATGACTCATATAGGGGGTGGCCGTAAGTTCATACCTGAAATGTCTAAATAAGTGGTTCTTAACCATGCAGCCATACCGTTCGCATGCCGACCTGCGAATGTCGACTAGTGGGCTGCATAAAATAATATGTTGTGAATTCAATGCATTGGAGCTGCTACAATAGTCAATGAGTTACTCAGTTACAATAGCGCTTTCTGCCACTTGGCGGCAATAAGGCAAATGTCAGTTACTGACCTGTACACAATAAGTAGAAAAGAAAATCGAACAGCGAAATTCACGAGAGGATTCATAAGATATCAATTATTTAGTAGGCATTGACAATATTGTTGACTATCCAGGATCCACCCCTGGCCACCACGTACCTCTGCCATTGACAGCGGATGTAATTCTTAACGTTGTGTGTTTGGTTTTACAGTTAACTCCAACTGGGGTGTCATTAAACAGCTTAAAATTTAAACAGCTTGGGGGACAACGGAATAACCAGAATAACATAGGCTACACACTTGCTAGTAGCTAATGCTACGCATGCAAAATGGTGCATTCAGGGTACTTTTACAGCGTCGGAAAATTAGTTTTTCTTCTATAACGTTTTAAGGGGAAAATAATCTGCCGTTTGGTCCAATTGGCCGATTGTTTTGGCCAGTGTTTGAAGGCCAATAATCGGTCGATTATAATTGGCGGCCGATTAATCGGTCTGGCCCTAATATCAATATAATGTTGTATGTGTTCTATAATATTGGCAGCCAAGGTTAAAATCAAACAACAAATCATTACAAGCAAGGAGTCAGGTTTCCCTTACTCGTAAACCCACTTCTGCTCTCACAGATAGGACATGCAACCCGAGCCTTCTGGGAATCATCGGCCTGAATGTCACCACCCCCTCACCTCAGGGCCATGCGGTCCAGTGGTGGGACGCGCAGGGCATTGTGGGATTGATGCTCTTCCTCATGTGTGTCCTGTACTCGAGGTAAGGGAGCTTTTAAAATTGGCGCAACGCTCATCTATTTTTGTGTGACTGCCACCGTCTCTCTCTCTCGTCCCGCAGTATTCGTAACTCATCCAACGCCCAGGTGAACAAACTGACTCTGACGAACGACGAATCCGCCCTGATCGAAGACGGGCCACAGGCTGAGAGCTTTGAGGAGGGTGGCGGGACGAACCGTGCTGTGGACAACGAGAAGGATGGAGTCACCTATTCCTATTCCTTCTTCCATTTCATGTTGTTCCTGGCGTCGCTCTACATCATGATGACGCTTACTAATTGGTACAGGTAAGCAGCGGGGAATGGCTAGAAATCGCAGACGAAAGGGCGACTGGACAAATTGTTGCAAATGGGCGAGTACCGTTACCAGGTATTGGTATCAGGCCAATATCAGGCCTTATTTCAGGAATGGTATCAGTACTCGTGACAGCGGATGATGTGGCCATTTCAGTCAACTACATATTAGAAATTAGAAGAATAGAAAATTGACATTAATTTCATGCAATTTTAAGGAAAAATTATATATTGAAATGTATAGGTAGTCACGTGAACGTGCTTTTAAATTAGACTCTGAATCACGATGCATCTAAGAATCGGAAATTTCCCCCACCCCTAATCGGTGACTAGTCAAAAGTTGAGTATTCGTACTGGTATCAGTCTAAAAAAGTGGTATTAAACATCTCTAAAGGTTATTATAAGGAAAACTTACAAAATAAGTATAATTGAGGAAAAAAATCAAACGCTTGAACAAAAAACTAACATACTACATTTTACGTTTGTAAAACTGACTGTAATTATAGGGAAAAAAGTATCCTTAGTTTTCGTCGTTGTCAATTCATATACTAGAGATTTCAGGGTTCATTTTAAATGAATCAATCTTGAATAAATTAATCTGTTTGTCCTTCTGTACATCCGTACAGAAGAGCAAACAGTCTTTTGACAATTGTAGTTTCCTCTATTATATAATAGTGATCTTTTTTATCTGCTGTGACAAACACTTCATCTATTAGATAAAAACATTAAACTCAGGGGGAAAAAAGAAAGGAAAAAATAATAAACTAAATCTAATACTAAAACGTAGGGATGTTTATTTCCAGACCGATACCAGTACGAGTACTCAATTCTTGAGTAGTATCGTTACCACAAAACAATTAGATAATTTTAAAGAAAGACCTATACTTTGTATCCCAATATAACATTTATTTTTAAAATTGCATAAAATTAAAGGCAATTTTCAATTTTTCTCATTTCTAGCTCCTTATTGTAAAATGGCCACGAATCAGCCGCCGTTGCAAGTACTGAAACCTTGAAATATGCATCGGTCCGATACAATGCCTGGCATCGGTAATCGTTGATCCCTGCTAAAAGTAGTCAGTCAAGCCACACCCATTTTCTTGAAAGACAGAAAGTGGGTCTGGAATGGCTGGCATTGACCGCCATTGGCCCGGTTCAAAACGAACTGTGTATTCAAATTCTTGTATTTATTTATAATTTATTTGCTGTGACTTATTCTTCGTGAGCAACGTCACTCTTCGGCGGCGGAAGTCCATTCAAAATGGTGCTTTGGAGAGACAATATTTTGTTTCCTTCAGCATTAAACTCTGTTTTGACACACCGTCATTAAAACCCCGAGCAACTGGTGGCACCGGTAGCATTTATTTCCAACGAAGACATGCGTCACAATTACTGACTATATGAATGGACTAATGTTGCATTCGAGGAAGGGCTTGTCGGACTTGTTCAAGTTGGCTTTTCCCAGTTCCCACCTGAAAGCGTTTGAGGCGAAAGTAAACGACCAAAATGGCGGATAGTGATCAATTGTTTTTTGTTTTGATCCTTAGAACACCTTCTCGTAATTTTGCTCTATTTATGTATTTATATTATTTCATAAGCATTCCATACAGTTCAGTAGTTCACCGTATGATTTCATGCAGGAAGATAGCGGCATACTGTCACATATGTTGTGTTACGTGATGCTATGTTGAATAGTTATGAATGAAGAAAGCTATCTAGTGTCATCACAG
The DNA here is from genome assembly GCF_054856555.1 of Leptonotus elevatus. NCBI lineage: Eukaryota > Metazoa > Chordata > Actinopteri > Syngnathiformes > Syngnathidae > Leptonotus > Leptonotus elevatus. The sequence continues at coordinate 34,198 of NW_028233565.1, read as the reverse complement.
TGAAGTCGGGTTACTTTTTTATTTTTTCAACTTCCCAAGTGGGGTTTCCGAGTTCAAGTACCCGTACGTACACACTTCCTGGTTTGAAGTGGGGAAAAGTCCGACTTTCCACTTTCTTCAAATGCAGCATAACAATGACGCTTACTATAGCGAGAGGTGAAGCCACTGGCGGCCATCTTACATTGCCACTCGCTAAGGCCGCCTAATTTGAATACAGTGTTCCCTCGCAATAACGCGGTTCACTTTTCGCGACCTCGCTGTTTCGCGGATTTTTCTAAGTGCAATCTTACATGCAATTTTTTACAGTAATGTACCTATTTTATAACATTTATGAAGGTTTGAACATTGAGAATGTTTGAAGAGAGAAACGTGAGAAAATGTAAATGCCTCAATTAGAAAACTGTATAAACTGTGTGGTGAGGGGTTTTAGAGCCTTAAAACATTCATAATAAATCTAAAACATAAAGCTAAAACTACTTTGCGGATTTCATTTATTGCGGATATTTTTTGGAACCTAACCCCAGCAGAAAACAATGGAACACTGTACATTGATTTCTCAATGACAACGTCGCGTTATTTTCTGTCTGTATGGCGAAAATGCCACAGACAAGACTGGAGAAGCACTACATGCACATTTCATCGTTAAGAAAATGCTATTACACGATCTCAGGGCGTGCACGTGCAGAAGTCCGGCTATATTTGCTCGCTAACTATGGCAATTACACTAGGCCAAAATACGAAGTAAATAGAGGTGTCAAAATTAGTGTGTTTATTTTGAGTTGGTTTAAAGTTCCTTTAACGCCACCATTTTTTTCAAAATCATTAATGAATGATTAATGACCTTACTTGGAAAGCCTGTACTTTCAGTCGCAATGCAGTAGTCACGTCTGTCAAAATTTTGCAGAAATAAATTTAATAATAATGCGTATATTTGTGAAGACTGGGGTCAAATTGTATTTTACAAATTTAAAAATGTGCAGTTACTTCATGTTAAAGACTAGATACTGTAGCTCTTAATATGAAAAGAAAAATGCACTGCGCTGTCACCAATGTCTTACAAATGCAACTATGCCGTCTCGTGGCAACACAAATCAATCACACTTGTTTTTTACAGTAAAGTATATCTTTTTATTTAACTCAATTTTATGAATTATGAAATTATTGTATCAATGACTAAAAGATGCATCCATATTTTTATTAGTTTAATATTTTCCCTCACTTTTTTGTTAACAAGAGTATGAAAAAATATCTTATTGTACATTTAGAACAGATATAACATTTGCGATTAATCTGGAGTTAGCTATTGAAGTCATGCGATTAATTGTTCTCACTGCAGCCCCGACTCCAACTACGAGGCGATGACTAGCAAGTGGCCGTCTGTGTGGGTAAAGGTCTCCTCCAGCTGGATCTGCATCGCTCTCTATGTGTGGACTCTGGTGGCTCCACTGGTCCTGGTCAACAGAGACTTTGACTGAAACAGTCATTGTCCCCACCGCTCGCACATACGTAGCGATTCTCTGCTTCGCCTATGTTTTGTTTCTGCAAATCTCATAAAGTGTAGGTGGCTGCATTAGGATCAACTTGGCTGTTTGGTAGATGGAATTTTATTTATGCTTTTGGATTTTTGCTGTGTTCCACCTTTAACTGCTGCCTAGTCCCGTTTGCTTGTTACTGTGACTCATAAGCAGTGTTGTAGTTCCTATTGTAAATACATTACCTGTACTATATATTTTCTAGTGTGTTCAATTAAAACTGTTGCATGATTTTTCCTTTAAAAAGAATTTGATGGGATGTAATCAGTGGACATTACTGTACATTATATGGACAAATGAAAGCGTGAACTTTCTCCTGTCATGCTGGAAGAAAAAACATTTTCCAAACAGTTCCCACAAAGTACATCATCTGAAATATTATGCAGAAGAATGACTTGGGGTTTGGACGCACACAAGTGGTTATATTTAACTAATTCAAACCCAAAAATGCCCTCTGTATGCTCTAGCATAAAAAAAACTATAAATATATTTTTGGCAATGGATGACTATTAAAAAAATGATTTATACTGTTTTTGTTATGCTAGAGCATACAGAAGGCTTTGAACAGCTTCTGAACTGAAGAGGTTGCCTAAAGCAATGGTAGTTATTACAAAAAAAGGCCCGCAGGTAGCAGCAGAGTGTAAGAGATCAACCAGGGCCATGTTGCAACAAGCTCTTTTTGCCAGTGTTTTCAACAGGTTTGTGAATAATGATGAAACTTAGCTATATTCTAATGCTAATTGCTGCAAAACGGAAACGGATACAAATATACTTTTTTTTCCTGATGAAAGAAGATACTCTAATCTTTCTCTTGGTATGTTCCATGTTTTATAGCAATAGAACACAACATTCTGTGGGCCTTGCAAAATCTGTACAAATCCAGTAAAACAGCCAGGAGCGAAGGGGGGTTGCTTCAGTAAAAATGGCTGCGAGTGAATAAAAAATTTGTGTCCCAATAATTTTGTCCATATGGTCTTTCATACTAGCATGTCACCCACTGACAAACTGTGTTGTGGAGATAAGCAGGTCTGCAAATGGCACTGACGCCAAGTAGGAGGTCACTTCTCATCCATTGCTTTCCTGCCTTTCAAACACACACGATGCATTCCTGATTCTGTTGGATGTGAATAGCTCTGCCTTTTGACTTTCAACTTTTGAAGGTTTTGGTGTTCATTAATTCCACACACTGCCACCTGTATTGTATTATGGTTTTAACCTCTGCTTTTATTCAAACATGACTTTTTAAATGTTACGTGTAATGAAACTGATTTAATAAAATAAGCTGACATGGAAAAATGAAGTACTGTAATACACTTGACTTTTCACCAGACTTTGACTGTGAGACTTTGTAACAACAGACATGTGATGGAACAGATGTTTATAGAAGAAATTAAATCAGGATGCAGGCTCTTTTAAAGGGATACTTGACTCATTGAGCCATTTTTTTTAGCAGTAAAAGTTTATTTGTCCCGAATGAATTTGATAACGTTATTTTTCACGTACATTGAATACTTTTTAAAATGATTTTTTCCACTTGCCTGTCAACTGAAGATGACACCACCTATCATGTCTCAGTTTGCTGACCAAACCCAGAAAATAGGTGAGCCATGATTGGTCGTTACCTACTTCCTCGGCACAGGTGATGTCTTCTTCAATCGTCAGCAAGTGGAAAAATTTGTTTTAAAATGTATTAATTGTACATGAAAAGGGCTCCAGGTGGTGGAGTGGTACCGTCACTTGCCTACAATGCAGGCTGGCGTGGGTTCACTTCCCCGCCTGGGAGACCTTGTTTGTATGTGTATGTGAGTGCAAAATAAAAATAATAATTGTACATGAATTTTTTTTAAATTCCTTCTGGACAGAATATTAACTTTTTTATTGCTGAAATGGCTCAATGAGTCAAGCATACCTTTAAAACAGTGATGAGACATGAAGTTTCATTTTGATCCCATGTTGAAAACTGGACTTTAGTGTCTTAACAGACAGCTGGTCCGCTTTGCCAAACACAAGCAGTCCCCAACATTGCATGAAAGCTTAACAAGTCTCTGGTTTCTTCCAACACAACTAGGACAAATTTATATTTCAAGTTAATACCAACTCCTGAAGTCAACAGGTAACACATTCAACTTCAAACAAACTTATGAGATCCGATAAAAGAGCTGTATTCAAAGTCTGTCTTTTGGACGAATGTTCATTTTTGAAACTGTCCAACATTTCTGTTGCGAAACAACTTTGCTTTTAGTCACTGCTATACTCTTCATAGGGGTGTTTATTTGTTTTTGCTGCAGTGACTTGATAGCCGTCAGAGTAGCTTTAGCCAAGCATCATTGGGTTTCATTAGATACAAATCTGGTGAACCCTCTCATTAGATCTGAATAAACAACACAAATCAGTATACAGTATGTATGATGAAACAAAAACAAAAAAGATCATAGATGCAGTATATTATTTTTTACACACATTGACATGACTTTTATATCAGCTTTGCTAATATTGCAATGACTAGTGCATATTATAAAGATCGAAACTTATCAGTACATTCAATCAGAGTGCTCCAACGGCATTACGATGCTGCTCACATGCTTTAACAGCATTCACATATAAAACCGTTAAATTGATAAGTCGTGACAGTGAACATCCAAATGTTAAGTGAAATTTAAGATGCAGCTCTAATATTGGATCTCAAATCGCATACAACACACCTCCTTTAACAGAGTCCTGTACTGTTAAACATGAACAATGACAATGCCATATTAACAATACAGCTTGTTTTGTGACAGGTTAGTATTATAGTCCCTCATTAAATTAGCTTTGTTCCAGTTGTCAGTTAAGAAAAGGGAAGAGTGCCTGACCGTGAGGCTTATCACCAGGAATGTTCTTTTATGAGAAATGTGGTGGACAGACAGACAATGAGAAGAACAAAAAAACAAATAAATGAAAATAAATAGAAATATTTACAGTCTATTTGCTAAAGAACGCATAACGGTGTACAAGACATTGGTGTCTTCTGACCTGACTGCAATGTGCACATTTACACCAGCTACAGTTTGTGCCAGCCTTTATATATTTTAACATAACAGGCATAAACAATCCTACGGAAGAGGATTAGGGCCAGTGAAAAGGGGGAGGGGGAAAAAAAGTTGGCAGGTTTCTCATTTTATTCTCATAATTCTGACTTTATTCGCATAATTCTGATTTTGATCTCAGAATTCTGACTTTGATTTCCCGCCACAGTTCATAGCTCTATGTCACAAAGTCAGAATTCTCACTTAAAAGTCAGAATTCTGAAATTAAAGTGAGAATTCTGAGATTGAAGTCAGAATTCTCACTTAAAAGTCAGAATTCTGAAATTAAAGTGAGAATTCTGAGATTGAAGTCAGAATTCTGCCAACCTTTTTTTTTCCCACTAACCCTAATCCTCTTCCATACAACCCAGCTCAAAAATGCACACTTTAACACATGGCAGAAAAGATTTCCTGAAGTAATATAATGGTGGGACTGCATGGAACAAACTGATATCACAGCTGTGTGCTGTTGCAACTCAAACTTTGACACACGGCAACAAAGCTTCAAGTACAGTAATGATACAAATTCAGCTTATTCATTTTAGTTCAGAACCGGTTCAGTGTCGTTGAAGGCACAAACTGCAGCTAGAGGGATGCCACATGTAGCGGGGACAAAACAGCCTCCCCCCCGCTCACACTCCATCCATCTCGGGGCAGATGGCCTCAAGGCCGCTCGGACTCAATTCGCACAAATAGAAAAGGTTCTCTTCGCTGGCTTCGGCCTCCGTTAGGGGCTCCAGGCGGATGAGGGAACTGCGGCCGGACCGCTTGGACTCCACGCTGCTGTCCAGCAACTCCAACGGAGGCTCAGACCCAACAAAGCCCGCCGAGGTGGAGGAAAGCTCTGCCTGGGTGCTGCTTCCTCCGCCCAGATCCACTTCTGCGGGGGCAGCGCAGCCATCCAGGAAGGCCATCAGAGGACAGGAAGTGTACTGGATCAATTGCTTGTCTGAACACAAACACAACAAGGTATAGGTCAGCTGAGAAGATTGGCATAATAAAATGTATGCAAACATACTACTTGGTATTTTACTTGCTTGAATGTGAGGAGTACAAGGTTATTTTAGTTCACGAAAGTAACGAAATAACAAATTGAACAAAAACAAACTAAAATAAAAAGGAAACGCATAAAAAACTTAAAACTAACTGAAACTACATTTTATATTTATACAACTAACTAGAATTATACCAAAAAAGGTTCCTTCGTTTTCCTTTGTGGTTGATTTAAAATATAATAATTTCGGTATTAGCCGCGAGAAGGACTTTTGCACAGTTGTCTGGGTGTTGCGATCCTTCACTCCCAGCCATTTTCACTGAAGCAACCCCCTTTCGCACCCGGCTGTTTTACTGGATTTTGACTGATTTTGCAAGGTCCATAGAATATTGTGTTCTATTGCTATGAAAACATGGAACCACCAGAAGAAAGACTAGAGTGTCTTCTTTCATCTGGAAAAAAAAAAGTATACTTGTAACTGTTTCCGTTTTTAACTCTTTGACCGCCATAAACGTTATAAAACGTTTAGCATAAACCTACGGAAGGGCGCCGAGGACGTTAAAAGACGTTCACTATGTTTTTTTGTTTTTTTTGGGGAAACGGGTGGAGGAAAGCCTTGGGCAGCTGTGCTGAAAGTATCAAGCTGATCTGGTTAGTATAATGACTCGTTTTGGCCCCTAGATGGCAGCGATGACTCTCTTTGCACAAGGTTGGATGGGCCGCCCACCGTGGGCGTCAGTAGAAGACGTGAGGCGGAGCTAGAGTGTTGAGGAGACAATGGCTGATGAAGCCACAATGGCTGGTCAAGCAACCGGTTGCAAGCAGCTCACGCTTGAGCATTTTTTTCAAAGACGGAAAGCATCGATCAATACTAAAAAGCGCATTGATGTCGACGATGATGATGACTCCGAGCTTGACGCCAAAGTTGGAAGCCTTGACGCGACCGTTATGATCACGTAGTAAGCCTCACCGGCTAAGCGCGGCTAGCGCGGCAAGCGCTGCTACCGCCGGAAAACGCGCACAATAACCGACCGGGTACTTCTACACAATCGGACATTCGATCGGGCGATGGAGAGACCAATGCAGATTGATGATGATGGTGATGGTGAATCCCGAGGTTGACGCCACAGTTGGACGCCACAGTTGGACGCGGCCTTTATTCTCACGTCATAAAGCATCACCGGCTAGCTCTGCTAACGCCGGAGCTGCACATGCGGACATTTTGTCGGACAATGAAGAGTACCCCGAGTCCAATGCATATTCATCGGAGGAGCGGGTACAGTCTGATCACGGAGAAGACACTGTTTCTGGACTACGATGCCACCATGAATGGAGTGGATAAAATGGATCAGAACATCTCTTACAACCCGGTGTAGCAACTGAAGGACATGAGGAAGCCAGACGTAACACCACCGTAACGTAACCGTAGCATGATCCTGATATTAGACTTGATGGCAACACACACTGCAGTATATACTTGCTATTCCCCGGAAAAAACGGCCTGCAAGAAAGTGGAGCACGCGAAGAGGCAATCTGTTGTGCAAATGCTGTTGCGTCTCCTTGCACGCAGGAGAGTGTTACAAAAACAAAAACTGTCGTTGAAACATCCACATATTTGTAAATAGCACCACAGTTGCACACATTTGTAAATAGTTTGCCAAATTGTTGTCAAATTGTTACACTGTTGAATGTAAATAAACGTATTTTGCTATCAAAAAACACTTTTTCATTCTTGGTGGTAGTGTTTTATAGAAGTAAAGCACTATTTAGGTGTTTGTGGCATCATTCATGGACAAAAAGAAGTGTACAATTCACTAGAATGCATGAAATAATATCGTTTCACTAAAAGCTTGATTTCTCCGTATTTGAGTCCAAAACAAGCGAAATCGGGTGAAACTAACCATTTTCTATTGTTGATTACTAAAGAACGGAATAAGGTAGAAACAAACTTTTTTTTCTGATGAAAGATGAAAGTCCAATCTTTCATTTGGTAGTACGTGTGTTTCCATAGTCCAAACAGAACATTTTCTGTGGACCTTGAAAGACCAGTCAAAATGCTTAAATCGGCTGGCACTGACCGCATCCCTTTTCTGAAAACGTCTGGCAGTCAAAGAGTTAAGCAATTAGCATTAGAATATAGCTAAGTTTCATCAATATTCACATTCCTGGTGAAAATACTAGCAAAAAGAGCTTGTTGCAACATGGCCTCCCCTGGTTGATCTCTTATATTCTGCTGCCACCTAATAACTACTATTGCTTTAAGCGACCTCTTCAGTTCAGTAGCTGTATCAATCTAAGACTTAAGTATGCTCTAGCATAACAAAACAAACATAAATACGTTTTGGGGACAAATCATTAAAAACTTTTTTTTAATACATTTTAGGGTTTGAATGAGTTAATCACTTAATCAAAAAAAATTCTGCCCGCCAAATTTGAAGAGAACAAGTTATGCGTTAATTTTTTCGACATTTAACGTTATGAGGACGTCTTCAACACACGGCCACAAGCGCTCGAGTGGAGTTTCGGGGGCGCCGCTGCGATGTGGTCCCAGTCAAAATAGGTTTACGTGTCCTGCCTCGTATCTTCATCATTAAAATTAAGATTGTCCGGCCCCGAACCAGTTGTGGCTGTTTGAAAATCCTCGGTGTCCTGCGTCCCGGAAATAAAGGGTCGACGAACGCCGGATTTTTACCCGGGATGGGAACCACCGCCGGCGGGGTAACTTTTTGAAAATCCTCAGTGTCATGAAGGTCTTTCCGTATCTCCCTAGCCCTACATCCTACCAGGGACATATGGGTATCCGCGGATTTGTCTTCGACGAGACCTTTCTAACGTGTTCACGTTCACATGTTCGCGTCCTGCAGATAGAGGCCCGACAGTTTCCCAAATTCAGGCCCTGGAAGTGAACGCTCCATGGCTCACCCCTAGATTACACAGCATGCGTGTGTGCAATGCGGATCCGCTTCGCCGATTTGTTTCTATTTCCAACTTGTTCATATTACACCAGCTGCGTATGCGCTGCGGATCGACTGCCGACCAGCTTGCCGTGCCGAGACCGCCAGACAAATAGACCCACGCGGGCAGGCAGAAATGCGCTCCCGAGCCTTCCGGTCAAAATGGATTTCTCAGCCTCGTATCATCATCATTAAAATTAAGAGTGTCATTTCTAACAGCTGTTTTGTTGTTGTTGTGTGTGTGTTTTTTATTACTATTTTAATTTTATTAATTAATAATAATAATTCCATTATCGCGGGTAGTTTTTGGAACGTAACACCCACAAGAAATGAGGGAACACTGTATTGCCTAAACACAACTTGTACTACCTTCAACGTAACCATCCACTAGTGTCAACTAAAGGATCCTCTGCAGTCAAAATTAATTGTGTGATTAATCGGTGTTAATACATGATTGTGATCATCTTTTGTGATTAATCAATGAGTTAATGCTATAACTTTAGCACAGCACAAAAAAAAAAAAATAGTACTCATTGTAATCGTTTGAATACTTCAAAAGAAATTCAAGTCACAAATCCACCTTAGAAGTTGCACTGCACTTATTGTAATTAAAAATTCAAATTTAGAATATTTTTGTTGTTGCACCACAGATCTTGGTTGTGGGAAATATCTTCTGTTTCGTGATCACCATGGGATACGGGTGAAAATTAGCAAAAATGTGCTCAAGAACCTTCTAAAGAACATATTTTTCCCCCCCACACACGCAAATGTTGCACATTAGCAATTATAGGTTAAAAAAAAAAAAGAAACAAAAAAGCATTTTTTGAAAAAAACAAAAAATTATCAAAACAAAGCCGCCCTGAAATCTAATTAAAGCTACATTTAAAAAAACAAAACTCAAAACGAAATAAAAACTTTTAACGATAATGGAAATTCCAAAACTACAATAACCTTGCAGGAGACTCACTCACCTGTGTTGTCTTCCACCTGCTTGCCCCGATTTACTTGCGCTGGGATTTCTTTAGAGGATGCACTCTCCTGGAAACAGCGGAAATCAAACAGTGAACTCAAACCTAAACTTCTAAAGCAAATCACAGAACACAAGATGCTATTCGAAACCTAACCCAAAAATGTACTTTACAAGAATATGTTGTATGCACTCTCTCTGCTGTAAACATCAGGGTTCATGCTGAAATCGGCAAGCAAAATTTTTGACTTTTTTTTTTTTATTATTATAAATTATTAGACCATTATGAGAAAAAATTTAAACCAACTTCAAGTCATAGCAAGTTGGTGCTTTCTGGCTTTCGCGTATGACTCGAGGGGCTTCACGCTAAAGTTCCCAACTTTTTTTTTGTTGCATACTTGCCACAAGCAGAGTGTTTATCACCTGTTACCTCTTCCAACCAGCTGGAAAACTCTGTACTTTCAAGCCAATTATTTTTAAACTGATATTTATCCATTTTACAGAAACACGTTGTCCACACTATTTTGACTAAGTGCATAAACTCGGTGGAAACGAAAACTTGAAAGGTACGGTACGCGGTAGTGGACATGTTGAGCCACCTAAATATAATGCTACTTCATACCAAAAGTGAAGAGAGTGTTTCGCCTCGCTTTACTCACTAGCATTTCACTGCCGGAGTATACATGGAAGGTTCATTTGCGCACACTGGAGAGAGGGGCTTTGCTTTGCTTCACTTATCGCAGCCACTTCCACTACAGCAAAACTCCTCTCAAAAAAAAAAAAAGTTTCAACATTGCAATCAAGTGGTCGACACTGAACTATAATGTTTTAGCTAATGCAGGGTTACAATGTTAAGTCTTTGGGGTGGTGGCCATGCCAGAACCAGCACTGGCCCTGTATATCACATCAGAATTTGGGGGATGAAAACAACATAGCACATCACATCACATCATCAGAACTTGTCACTTCATTATCGCAAGCGCGACATCACTTGGCAAAACCAAAAACCAAAAAAGATAGCTGTAATAAGAGAAAAAAATAAGAGAATCAATTTTTTTTAATGATTCCTAATACGCGATAAAGTAATTCACAATTAGTAAAACATAACTCTAAAACATTGTATATTATACATTAAAGTGTTGATTTCATCACATTTATTGATCAAATTTCTAGGACCATTTGTATTTTTGCCGGTGTCCAAACACCCTCTACAATCAATACACAATAAAATTAATTTTAAAAACGAAATACATAAATGAAATAAAAGTAAAATATCTAGTGGCCATAAAAGTCACATTCAAAATATGTGTCTGTACAAGTTTTTTTTCAAGGCAAGTGGATATAATTAAAATTCAACACAACAGCGTGCCTTAAGTAGCTCCCATTTAACCGGTTTCCAAACAGACTGTAGTGTCTCCGTCTGAACACTTGGTGGCACACTGGGTCGCACCCACATAATGACGTACTTCATAGACCGCCGAAGAAGGTATAGCGTCATGTGCTAACTTCGAATCAAAGTTGCTAATAAAATGAATAAAGACAAATACAAGACTAATTGCTAAGGATGCTGCACAGATCATCAAACTCAATGTCCGCTACCACCACCCGATTTAAAACCATTTGCGGCGATCGAAGGGTTTTATTTGCCGAGCTACATTGACTACAATACGCACCCCGTCAAAAGCACCCTTTTGGTTTTGGTGTGGACGTTTTCCCGAACGCAGACCGTAGGAACAACAACGCAACAGGCACTTTTTTTCCCCTTCTACAGAAAGTTCTCGGAATGGACGGAGCCAATATCAAAATGTAAAACTTGGGTAAATTACATTTTAGATATAGGATGAAAATTTTTGTGTTTTTTTAAAGACAATTAAGGCCTAAAATTAAAATGTTTGAATTTTAGACTTTTTAAGACCCGGCGGGATCCCTAAAACAAAGCATTCTAATTAATATTGTGTTTGTGGAATATGAATTAAGGTGCAAAATCTACCCATTTTTAGTCATTTGTAGTTGACGGGAAAATGGCCGTCTTCCGGAGATTGGTGGATTTTGCTGCTTAATTCAGTCCACAAAAGCAATATTAATCAGAATGACATGTTTACACTAGTGGGGGTGCATACAACATCTTATTGTAAAGAAAAATTTTGGGTTGGCGTCCCCTTTAAGTATTGTTATTGTATGTAAGGCATAATTGTGTCATTTTACCTCAAATGTATCAACGTCGATGCCCTGTTTCCCATAAAGTATGGCCTGAAAATCCTCGAGACTGCAGTCAATGCTGTACAGATAGTCCATTAGCTCAAGCCTACCAAAAGGGACATTACCATAATCGTTAGAAAGCATGATGACAGTATTTCCAAAGTAAAAAGTCATGTGCTCACTGATTGACAAATACACCAGCTGGTGTTGCTGACTGTATCACACTGACAACAACACAGTGCCTTTGGTTCACCAACTTAATACTGTCAGTTAGCTAACATCACTGGCACCTTAGAACACAGTGGATTGGGTATAAAAAGTCTACACACCCCTGTTTAAGTGCCAGGTTTTTAATGAGTAAAAAAATAAATAAAAGAAAAAAATTAATAAAAGAAAAATCAATCAATCTGTTGTTGGCTTTACTTTTCTTAATTTTAATTTTAAGCAATACGTCACATGCAGTGCATGAGAATCTAACAGTTAAAAAGTTACTTATCATAAGTACAATAGACAATTTTCATCAAACAGTAGCAATATAGACCAATATGGATTTTTCAGGGCCGATACTGATGCCGAATATTAGTAGTCAAGGAGGCCTGGTTGGTAACCCGGTGGGTAGTAGGCGATGTCTGGTCGGAGCTGGATTTCACTTTTCTTTGATCCTTCCTCGGGTCTCCTGACAACTTCACAACTCTAGCTGGATTCTGAAGTATTAGGTTTAGGTGAACGGTATGGGATTTTTAATAGGTTTTTGGTGAATTAATGAGCACACACTCACACATATGAACACACACACCCCGCACATGCACATTCACACACTTACAAACAAAAGAAAAAGAGAAGAAAAAAAAACACCCATAGATGGTTGCAGTGAACATGACATATTCGCGTGTCTAAACCAATAAAATGCATAATTTGGATGAAGTCAACACCTCTGGTTCATGAATGGATCTTAACTAACCAATCACAATTTGATTTGCATGATGTTCATGTTTAAAATGTTGCATATAAGCTTGGTAAGTTTACAACACGTTACAGCCATATTATCCTGGGGTCCACTATAACAACTAAAAACATGAGATAACACCCACCCCCCCAAAAAAAATCCATGTTGTTTTTATGTGGGAAAAGGGTCAAAATTAGAAAAAAGAAAAAAAAGTAGTCAAGGAGGCCCAAAAAACGATATTTGAAGCAGATATAAATTTTCATTAAAAAGAGGAGAAAAAAAATATATTTTTTAAATGCAAATGCCAATCTTGACTCTGTCTTAAAGCATGTTTATTGAACAATTTTACAGACATGTTTTTTTTATTTTTTTATCTTGGACAATTATCCTTTTAAATTTCTAACAAAATGTTCAACGAGCTCCCAAGGTTATCAGTACATCTTAAAAAGTTAAATGGAAACTTGAGTATAGTCTCTCTATAGTTTTCATCAGTAATCCCCCCCCCCAATTTTTTAAAAAAATACTTGAAATCTTAAACGTTCACGTTTCTTTGTTTTAATGTCGAACAAAAACAAATGGTTCAGAAGGTTCCCAGGGTCAGCAGCATCTCTTACAAAGTTAACTGAAAATTTTAATAAATAGCTCCCTGAGATTAAAATGGTTTTAGATTTACCTTATATCTGCCGTCAGATTAAAAAAAGGCCGATACCGATATTCATCAAAATGTCCCTATCGCCTCCTATCTCTAATATTTATATATTGCATTAATATAAAGCCAAGTGTATAAATTGAGATAATGATTACATTCCAGAGTTGAGTGGTTAGGGACAGCAATCCATTTTCTGCTTGCCTAAGTTAACACTTTAAGAAGCACTAACTTACATTTAGGCCCTAAATTTTAATATTAGTTCCATAAAATGTTATCAATGTATTCCCAACGGTCCAGTGTCTTCATTTCATAGTATTTCTTATGGCTGCCCTGCTTCCAGTACATGTTCGATAGCTTTGTCCAAATCCTTCATGTGTTACCATTTCAATGGAATCAGACTGGCTGATGCAAAAAACACGATATTAGCAATGGGACTGTTTTGTTAATCAATCAGATTTCAAATTTTTCCTCACTAAGCCAGTGAGCTGTCCAATGCAGCGTTATTATAGTTTTGGCATTTTCATTTGAGTTAGTTTTGATTTTGTTTTGAGTTTTGTATTTTTAAATTTAGTTAGTTTTCATTAGTTTTCAGGGTGGTTCTGTTAGTTTTTATTAGTTTTAGTTGTTTCAAAAATGCTTAGTTTTAGTTTATTTTAGTTAGTTTCAGTCTTAGTTTTCTTTTTTAAAAAGTGTATTACTTGTATTATTATTGTATTATTGTATTCCTTCCAAAGACATGCGTGGCAGGTTAATTGTACACTCCAAATTGTCCATAGGTGTGATTGTGAGTGTGGATGGTTGTTTGTCTCTGTGTGCCCTGCGAATGGCTGGCAACCAGTTCAGGGTGTATCCTGCCTACTGCCCAAAGCCAGCTGGGATAGACTCCAGCGCCCCCCGCGACCCTTGTGAGGACAAGCGGTTAAGAAAATGGATGGATGTATTACTTGTGCGCAATATTTAATAAACACCATGGTAAAATGAAAAAAGTAAAAATTTCTTACTTAGTGTTGCATTTCGGCTGAGTTAAATGAAAAAGCAGGTGAGCCGAGCCATTGGAGGCAAAAGTCAAGCACGCAAAATTGTCGCCTAGGAGTGGCGTCATCTGAAGGTCCTTTTCTATTGGCTGCTTCTCGATGACGCCACTTCTGTGTGGCACACTTTCAAACCTCCTTTTTCCGGTTAAATAAATAAACTTAAAATCACATTTAAAATTATCCCCAAAGGCTCATGCATTAAATTAATAATGGTACTGAAGACTAAAACAGGACTTTTTCGCTATAATTATAGTTTTAGTAAGATTTGTAAACATAAAATGTTGTTTCAGTTAGTTTTCGTTTAAAAAAAAAAAATCGTTTTTATTTTATTTTGTTAATGAAATTGTTTTTGGAATTTTTGTTTTAACTAAAATAACCTTGGTCCCATCTAATAACTATCCCTAATGATTTTGTTAGTTAAAATTGTTTGTTGTTGTCATGTTATTAGCTCAAGTTTGATTCTGATCTACTCCACATAATTTACAGTGCATCAAAAAAAGTGTTCAGAGAGCTTGACTTTTTCTACACAGTTTATGTTACAGCCTTTTTTCCCCTAAAAATTCTACATGCAACGCACCATAATGACAACATGAAAATAAATAAATACATTAATAAAAATAATATAAATCAAGTACATGTATTCAGAGCCATTGGAATGAGCCTAATGGGAAAAAAGGTCTTTATTTTATCATGGCCATTTAATTAAAAAATTGCCTACGCGTTTCAGCCTTTGTCAGGGTAAGTTTTATGATGTGCAAACTTGCTAAACTATGATTACATAGTCTCAAAACATTAGAACGAAACTTGATATATTTTTTTTTATTGTGTACACGTTAAAACGTTTGCTCTCTTAGATGCACAAAACATTACGTCACTTTATGTAAAAAAAACAAAAAAAACATGACTGATTTGTCACCAAAATTTATGAGTAGGTGTAGATGTGATAATCATAGTCTGAAAATATTATAACAAAACACACAGCATTTTGAATTGTATCAATGTCTGAAGTGCATATGCATATGAATGTGGCAACACCACCCCAGTAAAAACTTACTTGCCCAGAAGGTTAATATTCTGCGAGATGGCCCCGTTTTCCTTCAGTATGGAGTCCATCATCTTGACGGGGTCTTCCAGACTAAGACCGGACGCTTTATTGAGCTGAAGAGCGCTGCTGGTTGGTCGGTTGCTGTCCAGTGTGCTGCTCCTCACTTGTCCCGCAACGCTGGCCTCTTTGACGTCTTCTATGCAGGTTGTGCCGGCCTCCGTCTCAGCTTCCAGCACTGGGCACGGGTCCAAATCGACTTCCACTATTTCCACATCCCTAAGGATGTTGAAAAGAGGCCTGTTAGCAGAACTCAAGCAGTGCCAATTAAAGGGGAAGTCTACACACAACAATTCTTGACAATAATATGTTCTATGCAGCTAAATGTGCTATTCTGGTTAATATTGCGTTAGTACAAAATCCAGCACTTTTTATCCATCTCGGGGTGCGGCCATTTTTGCCACTTGCTGTCTATATAACTAACAGAACCACCATGAAAACTAATTAAAACTAACTAAATTTAAAAAACAAAACTCAAAAAGAAATAAAACAAACTAAAATGAAAATAAAATTTCAAAATTATAATAACCCTGCTATGACGTCATCTTCAGTCAACAGCAAGTGGCAAAATGGCCGCACCCCGAGATGGATAAATGGCTGGATTTTGCTCCATAACTCATATTCCACAAATGTTATATTAATAAAAATTCCACAAATGTTATATTAATCAAAATGTCATGTTTGATGACATTCTTCTTTTCCTTTCGGCTTTCCCCTTCAGAGGCCGCCACAGTGAATCAGTTACCTACATCTAACCCTGCCCTCTGCATCCTATGCTCTCACACCAACTACCTTCATGTCATCTTTAACTACATCCATAAACCTATTTGGTCTTCCTCTAGACCTCCTGCCTGGCATTTGGAAACTCAGCATCCTTCTGCCAATATACTTACTATCTCTTCTCTGAACATGTCCAAACCATCTCAGTCTGGCTTCTCTGACTTTATCTCCAAAGCCTCTAACATGTGGTGTCCCTCCTGATGTACTCATTCCTGATTCTATCCATCCTGATACTCCCAAAGAGAACCTCAGCATCTTCATCTCTGCCACCTCCAGCTCTGCCTCCTGTCTTTTCCTCAGTGGCACTGTCTCCAGACCAAACAACATTGCTGGTCACCACGTTTTATAAACCTTTCCTTTCATTTGAGCTGAAACTCTTCTATCACACATCACACCTGACACTTTTCTCCACCCATTCCAGCCTGCCTG
Organism: Leptonotus elevatus; assembly: GCF_054856555.1. Taxonomy (NCBI): domain Eukaryota; kingdom Metazoa; phylum Chordata; class Actinopteri; order Syngnathiformes; family Syngnathidae; genus Leptonotus; species Leptonotus elevatus. Next base: position 17,547 of record NW_028233565.1, on the reverse strand, counting down.
CTTCACTTTTTTCCCCACACACTCTATTGCTCTGGACTGTTGACCCT
>NW_028233565.1:7500-10000 GCF_054856555.1 Leptonotus elevatus | reverse complement strand
TGTATACACGTACACACATGTATACACGTACACACATGTATACACACGTATACATGTATACACACGTATACACGTACACGTATACACACGTATACACGTATACACACGTATACACGTATACACACGTATACACACGTATACACACGTATACACATGTATACGTATACACGTATACACATGTACACGTATACACATGTATACGTATACACGTATACACATGTATACGTATACACGTATACACATGTATACGTATACACGTATACACATGTATACGTATACACGTATACACATGTATACGTATACACGTATACACATGTATACGTATACACGTATACACATGTATACGTATACACGTATACACATGTATACGTATACACGTATACACATGTATACACGTATACACATGTATACACATGTATACACATGTATACACATGTATACACATGTATACACATGTATACACGTATACACATGTATACACATGTATACACGTATACACATGTATACACATGTATACACGTATACACATGTATACACATGTATACACGTATACACATGTATACACGTATACACACGTATACACGTATACACACGTATACACGTATACACACGTATACACGTATACACACGTATACACGTATACACACGTATACACATGTATACACATGTATACACGTATACACATGTATACACGTATACACATGTATACACATGTATACACATGTATACACATGTATACACGTATACACATGTATACACATGTATACACATGTATACACGTATACACATGTATACACGTATACACGTATACACGTACACACGTATACACGTATACACGTACACACGTACACACGTATACACATGTATACACGTACACACGTATACACATGTATACACGTACACACATGTATACACGTACACACATGTATACACGTACACACGTACACACGTATACACGTACACACGTACACACATGTATACACGTACACACATGTATACACGTACACACATGTATACACGTACACACATGTATACACGTACACACATGTATACACGTATACACATGTATACACGTATACACATGTATACACGTATACACATGTATACACGTATACACATGTATACACGTACACGTATACACGTATACACACGTATACACGTATACACACGTATACACGTATACACACGTATACACGTATACACACGTATACACGTATACACACGTATACACGTATACACACGTATACACGTATACACACGTATACACGTATACACGTATACACATGTATACACGTATACACATGTATACACGTATACACATGTATACACGTATACACGTATACACATGTATACACGTATACACATGTATACACATGTATACACGTATACACATGTATACACGTATACACATGTATACACATGTATACACATGTATACACATGTATACATGTATACACATGTATACACATGTATACACGTATACACATGTATACACGTATACACATGTATACACGTATACACATGTATACACGTATACACATGTATACACGTATACACGTATACACATGTATACACGTATACACATGTATACACGTATACACATGTATACACGTATACACATGTATACACGTATACACGTATACACATGTATACACGTATACACATGTATACACGTATACACATGTATACACATGTATACACGTATACACGTATACACATGTATACACGTATACACGTATACACATGTATACACATGTATACACGTATACACGTATACACATGTATACACATGTATACACGTATACACGTATACACATGTATACACGTATACACGTATACACATGTATACACATGTATACACGTATACACGTATACACATGTATACACATGTATACACGTATACACATGTATACACATGTATACACGTATACACATGTATACACGTACACGTATACACGTACACGTATACACGTATACACGTACACGTATACACGTATACACGTATACACGTACACGTATACACATGTATACACGTACACGTATACACGTATACACATGTATACACGTACACGTATACACGTATACACATGTATACACGTACACGTATACACGTATACACATGTATACACGTACACACGTACACGTATACACGTATACACATACACGTACACGTATACACGTACACGTATACACGTACACGTATACACGTATACACGTACACGTATACACGTACACGTATACACGTACACGTACACGTATACACATGTATACACGTACACGTACACGTATACACGTACACGTATACACGTACACGTATACACGTACGCACACGTACACACGTACACGTACGCACACGTACACACGTACACGTACGCACACGTACACACACGTACACACGTACACGTACGCACACGTACACACGTACACGTGCGCATACATATCTATACACGTACACGTGCGCATACATATCTATACACGTACACGTGCGCATACATATCTA
>NW_028233564.1:42500-47052 GCF_054856555.1 Leptonotus elevatus | reverse complement strand
ATCCTGCTCAGTACGAGAGGAACCGCAGGTTCAGACATTTGGTGTATGTGCTTGGCTGAGGAGCCAATGGTGCGAGGCTACCATCTGCGGGATTATGACTGAACGCCTCTAAGTCAGAATCCCGCCTAGACGCGGCGATACCGTAGCGCCGCAGCCCTCCGGTTGGTCACGAGTAGGCGGCCCCGCTCTCACGCCAGCGGGGCCGCCGCGCAGAGCCGTTCGATACCGGGTTGGGGTGCGCCCGGACGATGGGCGCACCCTCTCCGGCTTCACCACCGCATGTTTGTGGAGAGCTTGGTGCTAAATGACTTGCAGACGACCTGATTCTGGGTCGGGGTTTCGTACGTAGCAGAGCAGCTCCTTCGCTGCGATCTATTGAAAGTCAGCCCTCGATCCAAGTTTTTGTCGGCCGGACCCCCTCTCCCCTCTCCCCTCTCCCCTCTCCCCTCTCCGTCTCCTCCGTCTCCTCCGTCTCCGACCTCCGCCTCCTTCCCTTTCCTTATCCTGTCCTTTACTTTCCTCCGCCGTCGGCGGTCCGCGGACCGCGGGGGCTGCGCCGGGGCTCCGTCCGTGGGGGGGCTCCGTGGGGCTCCTGTGTCCGCGGGTCCGCGGGTCCGCTGGCCGCGGGTCCGCTGGCCGCGGGTCCGCTGGCCGCGGGTCCGCTGGCCGCGGTCCTCCTCTCTTTCCTCTCTTTCCCCTCTTCCAACCGGGGGCACGCCGGGCGCCCAGGGGCTCTCTTCGGGGCTCCGGCGGACCAGGGGGAGCGCGCCTCTCTTCGGGGCTTGTTGCTGGCCGTTGGCGGAGCTGCCGGGCGCCCAGGGGCGCGGGCGGAGGGGTGTGTGTGAGTGTCTGAGTGTCTGAGTGTCTGAGTGTCTGAGTGTCTGAGTGTCTGAGTGTCTGAGTGCGTGTGCCGAACCAGGAGGAGCGCGCCGTCTTCGGGGCTTGTTGCTGGCCGTTGGCGGAGCTGCCGGGCGCCAGGGGCGCGGGCGGAGGGGTGTGTGAGTGTCTGAGTGTCTGAGTGCGTGTGCCGAACCAGGAGGAGCGCGCCCGTCGTCGGGGCTTGTTGCTGGCCGTCGGAGGAGCTCCAGCGGACCGCGGGGAGCGCGCCCGTCGTCGGGGCTTGTTGCTGGCCGTCGGAGGAGCTCCAGCGGACCGCGGGAGCGCGCCCGTCTTCGGGGCTTGTTGCTGGCCGTCGGAGGAGCTCCAGCGGACCGCGGGGAGCGCGCCCGTCTTCGGGGCTTGTTGCTGGCCGTCGGAGGAGCTCCAGCGGACCGCGGGGAGCGCGCCCGTCTTCGGGGCTTGTTGCTGGCCGTCGGCGGAGCTCCAGCGGACCGCGGGGAGCGCGCCCGTCTTCGGGGCTTGTTGCTGGCCGTCGGAGGAGCTCCAGCGGACCGCGGGGAGCGCGCCCGTCTTCGGGGCTTGTTGCTGGCCGTCGGAGGAGCTCCAGCGGACCGGGGGGAGCGCGCCCGTCTTCGGGGCTTGTTGCTGGCCGTTGGAGGAGCTCCAGCGGACCGGGGGGAGCGCGCCCGTCTTCGGGGCTTGTTGCTGGCCGTTGGCGGAGCTCCAGCGGACCGGGGGGAGCGCGCCCGTCTTCGGGGCTTGTTGCTGGCCGTTGGAGGAGCTCCAGCGGACCGCGGGGAGCGCGCCCGTCTTCGGGCTTGTTGCTGGCCGTTGGCGGAGCTCCAGCGGACCGGGGGGAGCGCGCCCGTCTTCGGGGCTTGTTGCTGGCCGTTGGAGGAGCTCCAGCGGACCGCGGGGAGCGCGCCCGTCTTCGGGGCTTGTTGCTGGACGTTGGAGGAGCTCCAGCGGACCGGGGGGAGCGCGCCCGTCTTCGGGGCTTGTTGCTGGCCGTTGGAGGAGCTCCAGCGGACCGCGGGGAGCGCGCCCGTCTTCGGGGCTTGTTGCTGGCCGTTGGCGGAGCTCCAGCGGACCGCGGGGAGCGCGCCCGTCTTCGGGGCTTGTTGCTGGCCGTTGGAGGAGCTCCAGCGGACCGCGGGGAGCGCGCCCGTCTTCGGGGCTTGTTGCTGGCCGTTGGAGGAGCTCCAGCGGACCGGGGGGGAGCGCGCCCGTCTTCGGGGCTTGTTGCTGGCCGTTGGAGGAGCTCCAGCGGACCGCGGGGAGCGCGCCCGTCTTCGGGGCTTGTTGCTGGCCGTTGGAGGAGCTCCAGCGGACCGGGGGGGAGCCGGGCGTTCGAGTTGCCCAGGCAGGGGGTTATCCTCCACTAGCAAACCTCCATGAGCAGCGGAGCCCGGTCAGCTGCGCCAAAAAGAACCACACGAGGGCGACCTGGGGTTGAAATCCCCCGCCACATAGGAACGAATGCCGGGCGTTCGAGTTGCCCAGGCAGGGGGTTATCCTCCACTAGCAAACCTCCATGAGCAGCGGAGCCCGGTCAGCTGCGCCAAAAAGAACCACACGAGGGCGACCTGGGGTTGAAATCCCCCGCCACATAGGAACGAATGCCGGGCGTTCGAGTTGCCCAGGCAGGGGGTTATCCTCCACTAGCAAACCTCCATGAGCAGCGGAGCCCGGTCAGCTGCGCCAAAAAGAACCACACGAGGGCGACCTGGGGTTGAAATCCCCCGCCACATAGGAACGAATGCCGGGCGTTCGAGTTGCCCAGGCAGGGGGTTATCCTCCACTAGCAAACCTCCATGAGCAGCGGAGCCCGGTCAGCTGCGCCAAAAAGAACCACACGAGGGCGACCTGGGGTTGAAATCCCCCGCCACATAGGAACGAATGCCGGGCAACCAGGGGTCGAAATCCCCCATTGAAATGAATGGCGGGCAACCAGGGGTCGAAGTCCCCCATTGAAATGAATGGCGGGCGACCAGGGGTCGAAATCCCCCATTGAAATGAATGGCGGGCAACCAGGGGTCGAAGTCCCCCATTGAAATGAATGGCGGGCAACCAGGGGTCGAAGTCCCCCATTGAAATGAATGGCGGGCAACCAGGGGTCGAAGTCCCCCATTGAAATGAATGGCGGGCTACCAGGGGTCGAAATCCCCCATTGAAATGAATGGCGGGCGACCAGGGGTCGAAATCCCCCATTGAAATGAATGGCGGGCTACCAGGGGTCCAAGTCCCCCATTGAAATGAATGGCGGGCTACCAGGGGTCGAAATCCCCCATTGAAATGAATGGCGGGCTACCAGGGGTCCAAGTCCCCCATTGAAATGAATGGCGGGCTACCAGGGGTCGAAATCCCCCATTGAAATGAATGGCGGGCGACCAGGGGTCGAAATCCCCCATTGAAATGAATGGCGGGCAACCAGGGGTCGAAGTCCCCCATTGAAATGAATGGCGGGCTACCAGGGGTCGAAATCCCCCATTGAAATGAATGGCGGGCGACCAGGGGTCGAAATCCCCCATTGAAATGAATGGCGGGCTACCAGGGGTCCAAGTCCCCCATTGAAATGAATGGCGGGCGACCAGGGGTCGAAATCCCCCATTGAAATGAATGGCGGGCTACCAGGGGTCCAAGTCCCCCATTGAAATGAATGGCGGGCTACCAGGGGTCGAAGTCCCCCATTGAAATGAATGGCGGGCTACCAGGGGTCGAAATCCCCCATTGAAATGAATGGCGGGCGACCAGGGGTCGAAATCCCCCATTGAAATGAATGGCGGGCAACCAGGGGTCGAAAGTCCCCATTGAAATGAATGGCGGGCGACCAGGGGTCGAAATTCCCCATTGAAATGAATGGCGGGCAACCAGGGGTCGAAATTCCCCATTGAAATGAATGGGCCCATTCATTTTCAATGGCCGGGCTACCAGGGGCGCAGTACCACCTGTCGTCATTAGGGGCGCTGTAGATAGGGGACCGAGTCCCCCCATTCGAGAGGTTTGCACCCAAACCTCAAAATGGTTGGTGTACAATTATAGGAGAGACCTTTTTAAGACGTGGGAGCTCCAGGGCAAATCAAGGGAGGCTCGACCAACCCATATCCGCTTTAGATGCACTTTAGGTCGGACTCCCTTGCCAGATGGTCCCCTCCTCAGCCTGGTTCTCGAATTTTTTCTAAGTCAGCCCAACTTGGAAATTTTTTCAGAGTGCCACTTTCAAGGGAGTTTCGCCCAACCCCTATCCGCCTAAGAGGCACTTCAGGTCGGCCTGACTGGCCACATTTTCCCCCTCCTCATCCTGGTTCTCGAATTTTTTCTAAGTCAGCCAAACTTGGAAATTTTTTCAGAGTGCCACTTTCAAGGGAGTTTCGCCCAACCCCTATCCGCCTAAGAGGCACTTCAGGTCGGCCTGACTGGCCACATTTTCCCCCTCCTCATCCTGGTTCTCGAATTTTTTCTAAGTCAGCCAAACTTGGAAATTTTTTCAGAGTGCCACTTTCAAGGGAGTTTCGCCCAACCCCTATCCGCCTAAGAGGCACTTCGGGTCGGCCTGACTGGCCACATTTTCCCCCTCCTCATCCTGGTTCTCGAATTTTTTCTAAGTCAGCCAAACTTGGAAATATTTTCAGAGTGCCACTTTCAAGGGAGTTTCGCCCAACCCCTATCCGCCTAAGAGGCACTTCGGGTCGGCCTGACTGGCCACATTTTC
>NW_028233564.1:30000-32500 GCF_054856555.1 Leptonotus elevatus | reverse complement strand
CGGGGAGCGCGCCCGTCTTGTCTTCGGGGCTTGTTGCTGGCCGTCGGAGGAGCTCCAGCGGACCGGGGGGAGCGCGCCCGTCTTCGGGGCTTTGTTGCTGGCCGTTGGAGGAGCTCCAGCGGACCGGGGGGAGCGCGCCGTCTTCGGGGCTTGTTGCTGGCCGTTGGCGGAGCTCCAGCGGACCGGGGGGAGCGCGCCCCGTCTTCGGGGCTTGTTGCTGGCGTTGGAGGAGCTCCAGCGGACCGCGGGGAGCGCGCCCGTCTTCGGGGCTTGTTGCTGGCCGTTGGCGGAGCTCCAGCGGACCGGGGGGAGCGCGCCCGTCTTCGGGGCTTGTTGCTGGCCGTTGGAGGAGCTCCAGCGGACCGCGGGGAGCGCGCCCGTCTTCGGGGCTTGTTGCTGGACGTTGGAGGAGCTCCAGCGGACCGGGGGGGAGCGCGCCCGTCTTCGGGGCTTGTTGCTGGCCGTTGGAGGAGCTCCAGCGGACCGCGGGGAGCGCGCCCGTCTTCGGGGCTTGTTGCTGGCCGTTGGCGGAGCTCCAGCGGACCGCGGGGAGCGCGCCCGTCTTCGGGGCTTGTTGCTGGCCGTTGGAGGAGCTCCAGCGGACCGCGGGGAGCGCGCCCGTCTTCGGGGCTTGTTGCTGGCCGTTGGAGGAGCTCCAGCGGACCGGGGGGGGAGCGCGCCCGTCTTCGGGGCTTGTTGCTGGCCGTTGGAGGAGCTCCAGCGGACCGCGGGGAGCGCGCCCGTCTTCGGGGCTTGTTGCTGGCCCGTTGGAGGAGCTCCAGCGGACCGGGGGGGAGCCGGGCGTTCGAGTTGCCCAGGCAGGGGGTTATCCTCCACTAGCAAACCTCCATGAGCAGCGGAGCCCGGTCAGCTGCGCCAAAAAGAACCACACGAGGGCGACCTGGGTTGAAATCCCCCGCCACATAGGAACGAATGCCGGGCGTTCGAGTTGCCCAGGCAGGGGGTTATCCTCCACTAGCAAACCTCCATGAGCAGCGGAGCCCGGTCAGCTGCGCCAAAAAGAACCACACGAGGGCGACCTGGGGTTGAAATCCCCCGCCACATAGGAACGAATGCCGGGCGTTCGAGTTGCCCAGGCAGGGGGTTATCCTCCACTAGCAAACCTCCATGAGCAGCGGAGCCCGGTCAGCTGCGCCAAAAAGAACCACACGAGGGCGACCTGGGGTTGAAATCCCCCGCCACATAGGAACGAATGCCGGGCGTTCGAGTTGCCCAGGCAGGGGGTTATCCTCCACTAGCAAACCTCCATGAGCAGCGGAGCCCGGTCAGCTGCGCCAAAAAGAACCACACGAGGGCGACCTGGGGTTGAAATCCCCCGCCACATAGGAACGAATGCCGGGCAACCAGGGGTCGAAATCCCCCATTGAAATGAATGGCGGGCAACCAGGGGTCGAAGTCCCCCATTGAAATGAATGGCGGGCGACCAGGGGTCGAAATCCCCCATTGAAATGAATGGCGGGCAACCAGGGGTCGAAGTCCCCCATTGAAATGAATGGCGGGCAACCAGGGGTCGAAGTCCCCCATTGAAATGAATGGCGGGCAACCAGGGGTCGAAGTCCCCCATTGAAATGAATGGCGGGCTACCAGGGGTCGAAATCCCCCATTGAAATGAATGGCGGGCGACCAGGGGTCGAAATCCCCCATTGAAATGAATGGCGGGCTACCAGGGGTCCAAGTCCCCCATTGAAATGAATGGCGGGCTACCAGGGGTCGAAATCCCCCATTGAAATGAATGGCGGGCTACCAGGGGTCCAAGTCCCCCATTGAAATGAATGGCGGGCTACCAGGGGTCGAAATCCCCCATTGAAATGAATGGCGGGCGACCAGGGGTCGAAATCCCCCATTGAAATGAATGGCGGGCAACCAGGGGTCGAAGTCCCCCATTGAAATGAATGGCGGGCTACCAGGGGTCGAAATCCCCCATTGAAATGAATGGCGGGCGACCAGGGGTCGAAATCCCCCATTGAAATGAATGGCGGGCTACCAGGGGTCCAAGTCCCCCATTGAAATGAATGGCGGGCGACCAGGGGTCGAAATCCCCCATTGAAATGAATGGCGGGCTACCAGGGGTCCAAGTCCCCCATTGAAATGAATGGCGGGCTACCAGGGGTCGAAGTCCCCCATTGAAATGAATGGCGGGCTACCAGGGGTCGAAATCCCCCATTGAAATGAATGGCGGGCGACCAGGGGTCGAAATCCCCCATTGAAATGAATGGCGGGCAACCAGGGGTCGAAAGTCCCCATTGAAATGAATGGCGGGCGACCAGGGGTCGAAATTCCCCATTGAAATGAATGGCGGGCAACCAGGGGTCGAAATTCCCCATTGAAATGAATGGGCCCATTCATTTTCAATGGCCGGGCTACCAGGGGCGCAGTACCACCTGTCGTCATTAGGGGCGCTGTAGATAGGGGACCGAGTCCCCCCATTCGAGAGGTTTGCACCCAAACCTCAAAATGGTTGGTGTACAATTATAGGAGA
>NW_028233564.1:15000-17500 GCF_054856555.1 Leptonotus elevatus | reverse complement strand
CCAGGGGTCGAAATCCCCCATTGAAATGAATGGCGGGCAACCAGGGGTCGAAGTCCCCCATTGAAATGAATGGCGGGCTACCAGGGGTCGAAATCCCCCATTGAAATGAATGGCGGGCGACCAGGGGTCGAAATCCCCCATTGAAATGAATGGCGGGCTACCAGGGGTCCAAGTCCCCCATTGAAATGAATGGCGGGCGACCAGGGGTCGAAATCCCCCATTGAAATGAATGGCGGGCTACCAGGGGTCCAAGTCCCCCATTGAAATGAATGGCGGGCTACCAGGGGTCGAAGTCCCCCATTGAAATGAATGGCGGGCTACCAGGGGTCGAAATCCCCCATTGAAATGAATGGCGGGCGACCAGGGGTCGAAATCCCCCATTGAAATGAATGGCGGGCAACCAGGGGTCGAAAGTCCCCATTGAAATGAATGGCGGGCGACCAGGGGTCGAAATTCCCCATTGAAATGAATGGCGGGCAACCAGGGGTCGAAATTCCCCATTGAAATGAATGGGCCCATTCATTTTCAATGGCCGGGCTACCAGGGGCGCAGTACCACCTGTCGTCATTAGGGGCGCTGTAGATAGGGGACCGAGTCCCCCCATTCGAGAGGTTTGCACCCAAACCTCAAAATGGTTGGTGTACAATTATAGGAGAGACCTTTTTAAGACGTGGGAGCTCCAGGGCAAATCAAGGGAGGCTCGACCAACCCATATCCGCTTTAGATGCACTTTAGGTCGGACTCCCTTGCCAGATGGTCCCCTCCTCAGCCTGGTTCTCGAATTTTTTCTAAGTCAGCCCAACTTGGAAATTTTTTCAGAGTGCCACTTTCAAGGGAGTTTCGCCCAACCCCTATCCGCCTAAGAGGCACTTCAGGTCGGCCTGACTGGCCACATTTTCCCCCTCCTCATCCTGGTTCTCGAATTTTTTCTAAGTCAGCCAAACTTGGAAATTTTTTCAGAGTGCCACTTTCAAGGGAGTTTCGCCCAACCCCTATCCGCCTAAGAGGCACTTCAGGTCGGCCTGACTGGCCACATTTTCCCCCTCCTCATCCTGGTTCTCGAATTTTTTCTAAGTCAGCCAAACTTGGAAATTTTTTCAGAGTGCCACTTTCAAGGGAGTTTCGCCCAACCCCTATCCGCCTAAGAGGCACTTCGGGTCGGCCTGACTGGCCACATTTTCCCCCTCCTCATCCTGGTTCTCGAATTTTTTCTAAGTCAGCCAAACTTGGAAATATTTTCAGAGTGCCACTTTCAAGGGAGTTTCGCCCAACCCCTATCCGCCTAAGAGGCACTTCGGGTCGGCCTGACTGGCCACATTTTCCCCCTCCTCATCCTGGTTCTCGAATTTTTTCTAAGTCAGCCAAACTTGGAAATTTTTTCAGAGTGCCACTTTCAAGGGAGTTTCGCCCAACCCCTATCCGCCTAAGAGGCACTTCGGGTCGGCCTGACTGGCCACATTTTCCCCCTCCTCATCCTGGTTCTCGAATTTTTTCTAAGTCAGCCAAACTTGGAAATTTTTTCAGAGTGCCACTTTCAAGGGAGTTTCGCCCAACCCCTATCCGCCTAAGAGGCACTTCGGGTCGGCCTGACTGGCCACATTTTCCCCCTCCTCATCCTGGTTCTCGAATTTTTTCTAAGTCAGCCAAACTTGGAAATTTTTTCAGAGTGCCACTTCCAAGGGAGTTTCGCCCAACCCTTATCCGCCTAAGAGGCACTTCAGGTCGGCCTGACTGGCCACATTTTCCCCCTCCTCATCCTGGTTCTCGAATTTTTTCTAAGTCAGCCAAACTTGGAAATTTTTTCAGAGTGCCACTTCCAAGGGAGTTTCGCCCAATCCCTATCCGACTTAGAGGCACTTCGGGTCGGCCTCCCTGGCCAGATTTTCCCCCTCCTCAGCCCCGGTTCTCAAATTTTTTTCCAAGTCGGCCGATCTTCCGGATATTTTCAGAGCGCCGCCCCCGGAGCCTCCGGAGCCTCGGCAGCAGGCCGTCGCCCGCGACACGCCGCACCTTCTCCCACGTACGAACGGCATCCAAGACCCGCCTTCGGAGGGCCCCCGCCGGCCGGCCTCGCGCCGGTGTTCGGGCGGGCGGCTCCTCCGGCTCGCGGGTCGCCTTACAGCGCCCCGGCCACCGCGAACGCCGGCCTTTGACGGCCCGGCGCTCGCACAGCCCCGGCGCGCCCGATTGGAAGCGAGGCCGAGACGCCCCCCGAACCGGCGACGTACGCCCCCCCTCCCTTTAACCGGGGCGGGGGGGTTACGAAGCCATCACCCGGCCGTCCTACGACGGAGCCCGGCGCCCCGCCGGCCCTCCCTCCCCCGCCCGACAGGCGCGAGCCCAGTCTGGGGGAGGTTGGCGCCCGGAGGCGGCGGCGGTGCCTCCGGAAGCACTATGTTTCTCATGCCCTTCAAACAAATGGCGAGGCCGAAGCACCTGGCGCGCCGCGCGGAGGTTCGAGAGGGAGGCCAGTAGGCGTGCGTGCGTGCGTGCCCCAATG
>NW_028233564.1:0-5000 GCF_054856555.1 Leptonotus elevatus | reverse complement strand
TGCCGGCCGTTGGAGGAGCTCCAGCGGACCGCGGGGAGCGCGCCCGTCTTCGGGGCTTGTTGCTGGCCGTTGGAGGAGCTCCAGCGGACCGCGGGGAGCGCGCCCGTCTTCGGGGCTTGTTGCTGGCCGTTGGAGGAGCTCCAGCGGACCGGGGGGAGCGCGCCCGTCTTCGGGGCTTGTTGCTGGCCGTTGGAGGAGCTCCAGCGGACCGCGGGGAGCGCGCCCGTCTTCGGGGCTTGTTGCTGGCCGTTGGCGGACCGGGGGGAGCGCGCCCGTCTTCGGGGCTTGTTGCTGGCCGTTGGCGGAGCTCCAGCGGACCGGGGGGAGCGCGCCCGTCTTCGGGGCTTGTTGCTGGCCGTTGGAGGAGCTCCAGCGGACCGCGGGGAGCGCGCCCGTCTTCGGGGCTTGTTGCTGGCCGTTGGAGGAGCTCCAGCGGACCGCGGGGAGCGCGCCCGTCTTCGGGGCTTGTTGCTGGCCGTTGGAGGAGCTCCAGCGGACCGGGGGGGAGCCGGGCGTTCGAGTTGCCCAGGCAGGGGGTTATCCTCCACTAGCAAACCTCCATGAGCAGCGGAGCCCGTCAGCTGCGCCAAAAAGAACCACACGAGGGCGACCTGGGGTTGAAATCCCCCGCCACATAGGAACGAATGCCGGGCGTTCGAGTTGCCCAGGCAGGGGGTTATCCTCCACTAGCAAACCTCCATGAGCAGCGGAGCCCGGTCAGCTGCGCCAAAAAGAACCACACGAGGGCGACCTGGGGTTGAAATCCCCCGCCACATAGGAACGAATGCCGGGCGTTCGAGTTGCCCAGGCAGGGGGTTATCCTCCACTAGCAAACCTCCATGAGCAGCGGAGCCCGGTCAGCTGCGCCAAAAAGAACCACACGAGGGCGACCTGGGGTTGAAATCCCCCGCCACATAGGAACGAATGCCGGGCGTTCGAGTTGCCCAGGCAGGGGGTTATCCTCCACTAGCAAACCTCCATGAGCAGCGGAGCCCGGTCAGCTGCGCCAAAAAGAACCACACGAGGGCGACCTGGGGTTGAAATCCCCCGCCACATAGGAACGAATGCCGGGCAACCAGGGGTCGAAATCCCCCATTGAAATGAATGGCGGGCAACCAGGGGTCGAAGTCCCCCATTGAAATGAATGGCGGGCGACCAGGGGTCGAAATCCCCCATTGAAATGAATGGCGGGCAACCAGGGGTCGAAGTCCCCCATTGAAATGAATGGCGGGCAACCAGGGGTCGAAGTCCCCCATTGAAATGAATGGCGGGCAACCAGGGGTCGAAGTCCCCCATTGAAATGAATGGCGGGCTACCAGGGGTCGAAATCCCCCATTGAAATGAATGGCGGGCGACCAGGGGTCGAAATCCCCCATTGAAATGAATGGCGGGCTACCAGGGGTCCAAGTCCCCCATTGAAATGAATGGCGGGCTACCAGGGGTCGAAATCCCCCATTGAAATGAATGGCGGGCTACCAGGGGTCCAAGTCCCCCATTGAAATGAATGGCGGGCTACCAGGGGTCGAAATCCCCCATTGAAATGAATGGCGGGCGACCAGGGGTCGAAATCCCCCATTGAAATGAATGGCGGGCAACCAGGGGTCGAAGTCCCCCATTGAAATGAATGGCGGGCTACCAGGGGTCGAAATCCCCCATTGAAATGAATGGCGGGCGACCAGGGGTCGAAATCCCCCATTGAAATGAATGGCGGGCTACCAGGGGTCCAAGTCCCCCATTGAAATGAATGGCGGGCGACCAGGGGTCGAAATCCCCCATTGAAATGAATGGCGGGCTACCAGGGGTCCAAGTCCCCCATTGAAATGAATGGCGGGCTACCAGGGGTCGAAGTCCCCCATTGAAATGAATGGCGGGCTACCAGGGGTCGAAATCCCCCATTGAAATGAATGGCGGGCGACCAGGGGTCGAAATCCCCCATTGAAATGAATGGCGGGCAACCAGGGGTCGAAAGTCCCCATTGAAATGAATGGCGGGCGACCAGGGGTCGAAATTCCCCATTGAAATGAATGGCGGGCAACCAGGGGTCGAAATTCCCCATTGAAATGAATGGGCCCATTCATTTTCAATGGCCGGGCTACCAGGGGCGCAGTACCACCTGTCGTCATTAGGGGCGCTGTAGATAGGGGACCGAGTCCCCCCATTCGAGAGGTTTGCACCCAAACCTCAAAATGGTTGGTGTACAATTATAGGAGAGACCTTTTTAAGACGTGGGAGCTCCAGGGCAAATCAAGGGAGGCTCGACCAACCCATATCCGCTTTAGATGCACTTTAGGTCGGACTCCCTTGCCAGATGGTCCCCTCCTCAGCCTGGTTCTCGAATTTTTTCTAAGTCAGCCCAACTTGGAAATTTTTTCAGAGTGCCACTTTCAAGGGAGTTTCGCCCAACCCCTATCCGCCTAAGAGGCACTTCAGGTCGGCCTGACTGGCCACATTTTCCCCCTCCTCATCCTGGTTCTCGAATTTTTTCTAAGTCAGCCAAACTTGGAAATTTTTTCAGAGTGCCACTTTCAAGGGAGTTTCGCCCAACCCCTATCCGCCTAAGAGGCACTTCAGGTCGGCCTGACTGGCCACATTTTCCCCCTCCTCATCCTGGTTCTCGAATTTTTTCTAAGTCAGCCAAACTTGGAAATTTTTTCAGAGTGCCACTTTCAAGGGAGTTTCGCCCAACCCCTATCCGCCTAAGAGGCACTTCGGGTCGGCCTGACTGGCCACATTTTCCCCCTCCTCATCCTGGTTCTCGAATTTTTCTAAGTCAGCCAAACTTGGAAATATTTTCAGAGTGCCACTTCAAGGAGTTTCGCCCAACCCCTATCCGCCTAAGAGGCACTTCGGGTCGGCCTGACTGGCCACATTTCCCCCTCCTCATCCTGGTTCTCGAATTTTTTCTAAGTCAGCCAAACTTGGAAATTTTTTCAGAGTGCCACTTTCAAGGGAGTTTCGCCCAACCCCTATCCGCCTAAGAGGCACTTCGGGTCGGCCTGACTGGCCACATTTTCCCCCTCCTCATCCTGGTTCTCGAATTTTTTCTAAGTCAGCCAAACTTGGAAATTTTTTCAGAGTGCCACTTTCAAGGGAGTTTCGCCCAACCCCTATCCGCCTAAGAGGCACTTCGGGTCGGCCTGACTGGCCACATTTTCCCCTCCTCATCCTGGTTCTCGAATTTTTTCTAAGTCAGCCAAACTTGGAAATTTTTTCAGAGTGCCACTTCCAAGGGAGTTTCGCCCAACCTTATCCGCCTAAGAGGCACTTCAGGTCGGCCTGACTGGCCACATTTTCCCCCTCCTCATCCTGGTTCTCGAATTTTTTCTAAGTCAGCCAAACTTGGAAATTTTTTCAGAGTGCCACTTCCAAGGGAGTTTCGCCCAATCCCTATCCGACTTAGAGGCACTTCGGGTCGGCCTCCCTGGCCAGATTTTCCCCCTCCTCAGCCCCGGTTCTCAAATTTTTTTCCAAGTCGGCCGATCTTCCGGATATTTTCAGAGCGCCGCCCCCGGAGCCTCCGGAGCCTCGGCAGCAGGCCGTCGCCCGCGACACGCCGCACCTTCTCCCACGTACGAACGGCATCCAAGACCCGCCTTCGGAGGGCCCCCGCCGGCCGGCCTCGCGCCGGTGTTCGGGCGGGCGGCTCCTCCGGCTCGCGGGTCGCCTTACAGCGCCCCGGCCACCGCGAACGCCGGCCTTTGACGGCCCGGCGCTCGCACAGCCCCGGCGCGCCCGATTGGAAGCGAGGCCGAGACGCCCCCCGAACCGGCGACGTACGCCCCCCCTCCCTTTAACCGGGGCGGGGGGGTTACGAAGCCATCACCCGGCCGTCCTACGACGGAGCCCGGCGCCCCGCCGGCCCTCCCTCCCCCGCCCGACAGGCGCGAGCCCAGTCTGGGGGAGGTTGGCGCCCGGAGGCGGCGGCGGTGCCTCCGGAAGCACTATGTTTCTCATGCCCTTCAAACAAATGGCGAGGCCGAAGCACCTGGCGCGCCGCGCGGAGGTTCGAGAGGGAGGCCAGTAGGCGTGCGTGCGTGCGTGCCCCAATGCCACCGCGGCGTGGGCCTCTACCGCGATCTCGATCTGCTCGTCCCGATCGTTCTTCCAATAGCGCAACCCCCCCCCCGAAAAGGCACCGTCCGCCCCAGCCGGCCGGCAGGCGGCGGTGGCGGCGCCCGCGACGCGACCCGAACCGCCCGTCGGCGGCGAAGGTCTCGCTCCTCGCGCCGCCCGCCCGCCGCCTGCGGCCGCGCCAGAGGCTACCTGGTTGATCCTGCCAGTAGCATATGCTTGTCTCAAAGATTAAGCCATGCAAGTCTAAGTACACACGGCCCGTACAGTGAAACTGCGAATGGCTCATTAAATCAGTTATGGTTCCTTTGATCGCTCCGCCGTTACTTGGATAACTGTGGCAATTCTAGAGCTAATACATGCAAACGAGCGCCGACCCCCGGGGACGCGCGCATTTATCAGACCCAAAACCCACGCGGGTTCGGCGGGCGGCGGGCCGCGTTCCTCTGTCCCTCCCTCCCACCCGGCCGCTTCGGCGGAAGGAGGAGGGGGGCGGCGGGGAGCCACCCCCGCTCGCCGGCCCGGCCCTCTTGGTGACCCTAGATAACCTCGAGCCGATCGCCGGCCCTCCGCGGCGGCGACGTCTCATTCGAATGTCTGCCCTATCAACTTTCGATGGTACTTTCTGCGCCTACCATGGTGACCACGGGTAACGGGGAATCAGGGTTCGATTCCGGAGAGGGAGCCTGAGAAACGGCTACCACATCCAAGGAAGGCAGCAGGCGCGCAAATTACCCACTCCCGACTCGGGGAGGTAGTGACGAAAAATAACAATACAGGACTCTTTCGAGGCCCTGTAATTGGAATGAGCGCATTCCAAACCCCTGGGCGAGGAACCATTGGAGGGCAAGTCTGGTGCCAGCAGCCGCGGTAATTCCAGCTCCAATAGCGTATCTTAAAGTTGCTGCAGTTAAAAAGCTCGTAGTTGG
>NW_028233563.1:0-47657 GCF_054856555.1 Leptonotus elevatus | reverse complement strand
TAACTAAATGTTGTAGACTCAAACTTTTTGCTGTCATTAGTGTATTTTAGCAAAATGAAGATGATTCAAGCATTAATTTCATTGTGCTTTTGCTCATTTTGAAGATTTTGACATTTTCACCTGAAGTGTACAATCGGGCTGAAAATGCATTTAAAGCCATAAAAAGTTCATTTTGGCTCTCACACCTTAACTAAATGTTGTAGACTCAAACTTTTTGCTGTCATTAGTGTATTTTAGCAAAATGAAGATGATTCAAGCATTAATTTCATTGTGCTTTTGCTCATTTTGAAGATTTTGACATTTTCACCTGAAGTGTACAATCGGGCTGAAAATGCATTTAAAGCCATAAAAAGTTCATTTTGGCTCTCACACCTTAACTAAATGTTGTAGACTCAAACTTTTTGCTGTCATTAGTGTATTTTAGCAAAATGAAGATGATTCAAGCATTAATTTCATTGTGCTTTTGCTCATTTTGAAGATTTTGACATTTTCACCTGAAGTGTACAATAAGGCTGAAAATGCATTTAAAGCCATAAAAAGTTCATTTTGGCTCTCACACCTTAACTAAATGTTGTAGACTCAAACTTTTTGCTGTCATTAGTGTATTTTAGCAAAATGAAGATGATTCAAGCATTAATTTCATTGTGCATTTGCTCATTTTGAAGATTTTGACATTTTCACCTGAAGTGTACAATTAGGGGCTGAAAACGCGTTTAAAGCAATAAAAAGTTCATTTTGGCTCTCACACCTTAACTAAATGTTGTAGACTCAAACATTTTGCTGTCATTAGTGTATTTTAGCAAAATGAAGATGATTCAAGCATTAATTTCATTGTGCTTTTGCTCATTTTGAAGATTTTGACATTTTCACCTGAAGTGTACAATCAGGCTGAAAATGCATTTAAAGCCATAAAAAGTTCATTTTGGCTCTCACACCTTAACTAAATGTTGTAGACTCAAACTTTTTGCTGTCATTAGTGTATTTTAGCAAAATGAAGATGATTCAAGCATTAATTTCATTGTGCTTTTGCTCATTTTGAAGATTTTGACATTTTCACCTGAAGTGTACAATCGGGCTGAAAATGCATTTAAAGCCATAAAAAGTTCATTTTGGCTCTCACACCTTAACTAAATGTTGTAGACTCAAACTTTTTGCTGTCATTAGTGTATTTTAGCAAAATGAAGATGATTCAAGCATTAATTTCATTGTGCTTTTGCTCATTTTGAAGATTTTGACATTTTCACCTGAAGTGTACAATCGGGCTGAAAATGCATTTAAAGCCATAAAAAGTTCATTTTGGCTCTCACACCTTAACTAAATGTTGTAGACTCAAACTTTTTGCTGTCATTAGTGTATTTTAGCAAAATGAAGATGATTCAAGCATTAATTTCATTGTGCTTTTGCTCATTTTGAAGATTTTGACATTTTCACCTGAAGTGTACAATAAGGCTGAAAATGCATTTAAAGCCATAAAAAGTTCATTTTGGCTCTCACACCTTAACTAAATGTTGTAGACTCAAACTTTTTGCTGTCATTAGTGTATTTTAGCAAAATGAAGATGATTCAAGCATTAATTTCATTGTGCATTTGCTCATTTTGAAGATTTTGACATTTTCACCTGAAGTGTACAATTAGGGGCTGAAAACGCGTTTAAAGCAATAAAAAGTTCATTTTGGCTCTCACACCTTAACTAAATGTTGTAGACTCAAACTTTTTGCTGTCATTAGTATATTTTAGCAAAATGAAGATGATTCAAGCATTAATTTTATTGTGCTTTTGCTCATTTTGAAGATTTTGACATTTTCACCTGAAGTGTACAATCGGGCTGAAAATGCATTTAAAGCCATAAAAAGTTCATTTTGGCTCTCACACCTTAACTAAATGTTGTAGACTCAAACTTTTTGCTGTCATTAGTGTATTTTAGCAAAATGAAGATGATTCAAGCATTAATTTCATTGTGCTTTTGCTCATTTTGAAGATTTTGACATTTTCACCTGAAGTGTACAATCAGGCTGAAAATGCATTTAAAGCCATAAAAAGTTCATTTTGGCTCTCACACCTTAACTAAATGTTGTAGACTCAAACTTTTTGCTGTCATTAGTGTATTTTAGCAAAATGAAGATGATTCAAGCATTAATTTCATTGTGCATTTGCTCATTTTGAAGATTTTGACATTTTCACCTGAAGTGTACAATTAGGGGCTGAAAACGCGTTTAAAGCAATAAAAAGTTCATTTTGGCTCTCACACCTTAACTAAATGTTGTAGACTCAAACTTTTTGCTGTCATTAGTATATTTTAGCAAAATGAAGATGATTCAAGCATTAATTTTATTGTGCTTTTGCTCATTTTGAAGATTTTGACATTTTCACCTGAAGTGTACAATCGGGCTGAAAATGCATTTAAAGCCATAAAAAGTTCATTTTGGCTCTCACACCTTAACTAAATGTTGTAGACTCAAACTTTTTGCTGTCATTAGTGTATTTTAGCAAAATGAAGATGATTCAAGCATTAATTTCATTGTGCATTTGCTCATTTTGAAGATTTTGACATTTTCACCTGAAGTGTACAATTAGGGGCTGAAAACGCGTTTAAAGCAATAAAAAGTTCATTTTGGCTCTCACACCTTAACTAAATGTTGTAGACTCAAACTTTTTGCTGTCATTAGTATATTTTAGCAAAATGAAGATGATTCAAGCATTAATTTTATTGTGCTTTTGCTCATTTTGAAGATTTTGAGAATTTTCACCTGAAGTGTACAATTAGGGGCTGAAAACGCGTTTAAAGCAATAAAAAGTTCATTTTGGCTCTCACACCTTAACTAAATGTTGTAGACTCAAACTTTTTGCTGTCATTAGTGTATGTTAGCAAAATGAAGATGATTCAAGCATTAATTTCATTGTGCTTTTGCTCATTTTGAAGATTTTGACATTTTCACCTGAAGTGTACAATCAGGCTGAAAATGCATTTAAAGCCATAAAAAGTTCATTTTGGCTCTCACACCTTAACTAAATGTTGTAGACTCAAACTTTTTGCTGTCATTAGTGTATTTCAGCAAAATGAAGATGATTCAAGCATTAATTTCATTGTGCTTTTGCTCATTTTGAAGATTTTGACATTTTCACCTGAAGTGTACAATCAGGCTGAAAATGCATTTAAAGCCATAAAAAGTTCATTTTGGCTCTCACACCTTAACTAAATGTTGTAGACTCAAACTTTTTGCTGTCATTAGTGTATTTTAGCAAAATGAAGATGATTCAAGCATTAATTTCATTGTGCTTTTGCTCATTTTGAAGATTTTGACATTTTCACCTGAAGTGTACAATCGGGCTGAAAATGCATTTAAAGCCATAAAAAGTTCATTTTGGCTCTCACACCTTAACTAAATGTTGTAGACTCAAACTTTTTGCTGTCATTAGTGTATTTTAGCAAAATGAAGATGATTCAAGCATTAATTTCATTGTGCTTTTGCTCATTTTGAAGATTTTGACATTTTCACCTGAAGTGTACAATCGGGCTGAAAATGCATTTAAAGCCATAAAAAGTTCATTTTGGCTCTCACACCTTAACTAAATGTTGTAGACTCAAACTTTTTGCTGTCATTAGTGTATTTTAGCAAAATGAAGATGATTCAAGCATTAATTTCATTGTGCTTTTGCTCATTTTGAAGATTTTGACATTTTCACCTGAAGTGTACAATCGGGCTGAAAATGCATTTAAAGCCATAAAAAGTTCATTTTGTCTCTCACACCTTAACTAAATGTTGTAGACTCAAACTTTTTGCTGTCATTAGTGTATGTTAGCAAAATGAAGATGATTCAAGCATTAATTTCATTGTGCTTTTGCTCATTTTGAAGATTTTGACATTTTCACCTGAAGTGTACAATCAGGCTGAAAATGCATTTAAAGCCATAAAAAGTTCATTTTGGCTCTCACACCTTAACTAAATGTTGTAGACTCAAACTTTTTGCTGTCATTAGTGTATTTTAGCAAAATGAAGATGATTCAAGCATTAATTTCATTGTGCTTTTGCTCATTTTGAAGATTTTGACATTTTCACCTGAAGTGTACAATCAGGCTGAAAATGCATTTAAAGCCATAAAAAGTTCATTTTGGCTCTCACACCTTAACTAAATGTTGTAGACTCAAACTTTTTGCTGTCATTAGTGTATTTTAGCAAAATGAAGATGATTCAAGCATTAATTTCATTGTGCATTTGCTCATTTTGAAGATTTTGACATTTTCACCTGAAGTGTACAATTAGGGGCTGAAAACGCGTTTAAAGCAATAAAAAGTTCATTTTGGCTCTCACACCTTAACTAAATGTTGTAGACTCAAACTTTTTGCTGTCATTAGTATATTTTAGCAAAATGAAGATGATTCAAGCATTAATTTTATTGTGCTTTTGCTCATTTTGAAGATTTTGACATTTTCACCTGAAGTGTACAATCGGGCTGAAAATGCATTTAAAGCCATAAAAAGTTCATTTTGGCTCTCACACCTTAACTAAATGTTGTAGACTCAAACTTTTTGCTGTCATTAGTGTATTTTAGCAAAATGAAGATGATTCAAGCATTAATTTCATTGTGCTTTTGCTCATTTTGAAGATTTTGACATTTTCACCTGAAGTGTACAATCAGGCTGAAAATGCATTTAAAGCCATAAAAAGTTCATTTTGGCTCTCACACCTTAACTAAATGTTGTAGACTCAAACTTTTTGCTGTCATTAGTGTATTTTAGCAAAATGAAGATGATTCAAGCATTAATTTCATTGTGCTTTTGCTCATTTTGAAGATTTTGAGAATTTTCACCTGAAGTGTACAATTAGGGGCTGAAAACGCGTTTAAAGCAATAAAAAGTTCATTTTGGCTCTCACACCTTAACTAAATGTTGTAGACTCAAACTTTTTGCTGTCATTAGTGTATGTTAGCAAAATGAAGATGATTCAAGCATTAATTTCATTGTGCTTTTGCTCATTTTGAAGATTTTGACATTTTCACCTGAAGTGTACAATCAGGCTGAAAATGCATTTAAAGCCATAAAAAGTTCATTTTGGCTCTCACACCTTAACTAAATGTTGTAGACTCAAACTTTTTGCTGTCATTAGTGTATTTTAGCAAAATGAAGATGATTCAAGCATTAATTTCATTGTGCTTTTGCTCATTTTGAAGATTTTGACATTTTCACCTGAAGTGTACAATCAGGCTGAAAATGCATTTAAAGCCATAAAAAGTTCATTTTGGCTCTCACACCTTAACTAAATGTTGTAGACTCAAACTTTTTGCTGTCATTAGTGTATTTTAGCAAAATGAAGATGATTCAAGCATTAA
Source organism: Leptonotus elevatus (assembly GCF_054856555.1). Lineage (NCBI taxonomy): Eukaryota > Metazoa > Chordata > Actinopteri > Syngnathiformes > Syngnathidae > Leptonotus > Leptonotus elevatus. Next base: position 42,329 of record NW_028233563.1, on the reverse strand, counting down.
TTTCATTGTGCTTTTGCTCATTTTGAAGATTTTGACATTTTCACCTGAAGTGTACAATCGGGCTGAAAATGCATTTAAAGCCATAAAAAGTTCATTTTGGCTCTCACACCTTAACTAAATGTTGTAGACTCAAACTTTTTGCTGTCATTAGTGTATGTTAGCAAAATGAAGATGATTCAAGCATTAATTTCATTGTGCTTTTGCTCATTTTGAAGATTTTGACATTTTCACCTGAAGTGTACAATCAGGCTGAAAATGCATTTAAAGCCATAAAAAGTTCATTTTGGCTCTCACACCTTAACTAAATGTTGTAGACTCAAACTTTTTGCTGTCATTAGTGTATTTCAGCAAAATGAAGATGATTCAAGCATTAATTTCATTGTGCTTTTGCTCATTTTGAAGATTTTGACATTTTCACCTGAAGTGTACAATCAGGCTGAAAATGCATTTAAAGCCATAAAAAGTTCATTTTGGCTCTCACACCTTAACTAAATGTTGTAGACTCAAACTTTTTGCTGTCATTAGTGTATTTTAGCAAAATGAAGATGATTCAAGCATTAATTTCATTGTGCTTTTGCTCATTTTGAAGATTTTGACATTTTCACCTGAAGTGTACAATCGGGCTGAAAATGCATTTAAAGCCATAAAAAGTTCATTTTGGCTCTCACACCTTAACTAAATGTTGTAGACTCAAACTTTTTGCTGTCATTAGTGTATTTTAGCAAAATGAAGATGATTCAAGCATTAATTTCATTGTGCTTTTGCTCATTTTGAAGATTTTGACATTTTCACCTGAAGTGTACAATCGGGCTGAAAATGCATTTAAAGCCATAAAAAGTTCATTTTGGCTCTCACACCTTAACTAAATGTTGTAGACTCAAACTTTTTGCTGTCATTAGTGTATTTTAGCAAAATGAAGATGATTCAAGCATTAATTTCATTGTGCTTTTGCTCATTTTGAAGATTTTGACATTTTCACCTGAAGTGTACAATCGGGCTGAAAATGCATTTAAAGCCATAAAAAGTTCATTTTGTCTCTCACACCTTAACTAAATGTTGTAGACTCAAACTTTTTGCTGTCATTAGTGTATGTTAGCAAAATGAAGATGATTCAAGCATTAATTTCATTGTGCTTTTGCTCATTTTGAAGATTTTGACATTTTCACCTGAAGTGTACAATCAGGCTGAAAATGCATTTAAAGCCATAAAAAGTTCATTTTGGCTCTCACACCTTAACTAAATGTTGTAGACTCAAACTTTTTGCTGTCATTAGTGTATTTTAGCAAAATGAAGATGATTCAAGCATTAATTTCATTGTGCTTTTGCTCATTTTGAAGATTTTGACATTTTCACCTGAAGTGTACAATCAGGCTGAAAATGCATTTAAAGCCATAAAAAGTTCATTTTGGCTCTCACACCTTAACTAAATGTTGTAGACTCAAACTTTTTGCTGTCATTAGTGTATTTTAGCAAAATGAAGATGATTCAAGCATTAATTTCATTGTGCATTTGCTCATTTTGAAGATTTTGACATTTTCACCTGAAGTGTACAATTAGGGGCTGAAAACGCGTTTAAAGCAATAAAAAGTTCATTTTGGCTCTCACACCTTAACTAAATGTTGTAGACTCAAACTTTTTGCTGTCATTAGTATATTTTAGCAAAATGAAGATGATTCAAGCATTAATTTTATTGTGCTTTTGCTCATTTTGAAGATTTTGACATTTTCACCTGAAGTGTACAATCGGGCTGAAAATGCATTTAAAGCCATAAAAAGTTCATTTTGGCTCTCACACCTTAACTAAATGTTGTAGACTCAAACTTTTTGCTGTCATTAGTGTATTTTAGCAAAATGAAGATGATTCAAGCATTAATTTCATTGTGCTTTTGCTCATTTTGAAGATTTTGACATTTTCACCTGAAGTGTACAATCGGGCTGAAAATGCATTTAAAGCCATAAAAAGTTCATTTTGTCTCTCACACCTTAACTAAATGTTGTAGACTCAAACTTTTTGCTGTCATTAGTGTATGTTAGCAAAATGAAGATGATTCAAGCATTAATTTCATTGTGCTTTTGCTCATTTTGAAGATTTTGACATTTTCACCTGAAGTGTACAATCAGGCTGAAAATGCATTTAAAGCCATAAAAAGTTCATTTTGGCTCTCACACCTTAACTAAATGTTGTAGACTCAAACTTTTTGCTGTCATTAGTGTATTTTAGCAAAATGAAGATGATTCAAGCATTAATTTCATTGTGCTTTTGCTCATTTTGAAGATTTTGACATTTTCACCTGAAGTGTACAATCAGGCTGAAAATGCATTTAAAGCCATAAAAAGTTCATTTTGGCTCTCACACCTTAACTAAATGTTGTAGACTCAAACTTTTTGCTGTCATTAGTGTATTTTAGCAAAATGAAGATGATTCAAGCATTAATTTCATTGTGCATTTGCTCATTTTGAAGATTTTGACATTTTCACCTGAAGTGTACAATTAGGGGCTGAAAACGCGTTTAAAGCAATAAAAAGTTCATTTTGGCTCTCACACCTTAACTAAATGTTGTAGACTCAAACTTTTTGCTGTCATTAGTATATTTTAGCAAAATGAAGATGATTCAAGCATTAATTTTATTGTGCTTTTGCTCATTTTGAAGATTTTGACATTTTCACCTGAAGTGTACAATCGGGCTGAAAATGCATTTAACTCTTTGACTGCCAGACGTTTTCAGAAAAGGGATGCCGCCAGTGCCAGCCGATTTAAGCATTTTGACTGATTTTCAAGGTCCACAGAAAATGTTCTGTTTGGACTATGGAAACACACGTACTACCAAATGAAAGATTGGACTTTCATCTTTCATCAGAAAAAAAGAGTTTGTTTCTACCTTATTCCGTTCTTTAGTAATCAACAATAGAAAATGGTTAGTATGACCCAATTTCGCCCGTGTTGGACCAAAATACGGAGAAATCAAGCTTTTAGTGAAACGATATTATTTCATGCATTCTAGTGAATTTGACACTTCTTTTTGTCCATGAATGATGCCACAAACACCTAAATAGTGCTTTACTTCTATAAAACACTACCACCAAGAATGAAAAAGTGTTTTTTGATAGCAAAATACGTTTATTTACATTCAACAGTGTAACAATTTGACAACAATTTGGCAAACTATTTACAAATGTGTGCAACTGTGGTGCTATTTACAAATATGTGGATGTTTCAACGACAGTTTTTCTTTTTGTAACACTCTCCTGCGTGCAAAGAGACGTAACAGCATTTGCACAACAGATTGCCTCTTCGCGTGTGCCACTTTCTTGCAGGCCGTTTTTTTCCGGGGAATAGCAAGTATATACTGCAGTGAGTCATCACGTCTAATATCAGGATCATGCTACGGTTACGTTACGGTGGTGTTACGTCTCGCTTCCCCGTGTCCTTCAGTTGCTATACCGGGTTGGTCGGAGATGTCCTGATCCATTTTATCCACTCCATTCATGGTGGCATCGTAGTCCAGAAACAGTGTCTTCTCCGTGATCAGACTGTACCCGCTCCTCCGATGAATATGCATTGGACTCGGGGTACTCTTCATTGTCCGATCGAATGTCCGCTTGTGCAGCTCCGCGTTTTCCGGCCTTAGCAGCGCTAGCCGCGCTAGCCGCGCTTTGCCGATGAGGCTTACTACTTGTTCATAACAGTCACGCCAAAGCTTCCAACTTTGGCGTAGAGCTCGTTGTCATCTTCATCATCATAATCAATCTGCATTGGTCGATGCCAACTCTCCATCGCCCGATCGAATGTCCGATTGTGTAGAAGTACCCGGCCGGCTATTGTGCGCGTTTTCCGGCCTTAGCAGCGCTAGCCGCGCTAGCCGCGCGTAGCCGGTGAGGCTTACAACGTGATCGTAAACACGTCCAGGCTTCCAACTTTGGCGTAGAGCTCGTTGTCATCATCATCGTTGACATCAATGCGCTTTTTAGTATTGATTGATGCTTTCCGTCTTTGAAAAAAATGCTCAAGCGTGAGCTGCTTGTAACCGGTTGCTTGGTCTAGCCATTGTGGCTTGGATCAGCCATTGTCTCCTCAACACTCTAGCTCCGCCTCACGTCTTCTACTGACGCCCACGGTGGGCGGCCCATCCAACCTTGTGCAAAGAGAGTCATCGCTGCCCTCTAGGGGCCAAAACGAGTCTTTGACTAATCAGATCAGCCTGATTCTTTCAGCACAGCTGCCCAAGGCTTTCCTGCACCCGTTTTTGAAAAAAAAAAAAAAAAACATAGGGGACGTCTTTTAACGTCCTCGGCGCCCTTCCCTAGGTTTATGCTAAACGTTTTATAACGTTTATGGCAGTCAAAGAGTTAAAGCCATAAAAAGTTCATTTTGGCTCTCACACCTTAACTAAATGTTGTAGACTCAAACTTTTTGCTGTCATTAGTGTATTTTAGCAAAATGAAGATGATTCAAGCATTAATTTCATTGTGCTTTTGCTCATTTTGAAGATTTTGACATTTTCACCTGAAGTGTACAATCAGGCTGAAAATGCATTTAAAGCCATAAAAAGTTCATTTTGGCTCTCACACCTTAACTAAATGTTGTAGACTCAAACTTTTTGCTGTCATTAGTGTATTTTAGCAAAATGAAGATGATTCAAGCATTAATTTCATTGTGCTTTTGCTCATTTTGAAGATTTTGAGAATTTTCACCTGAAGTGTACAATTAGGGGCTGAAAACGCGTTTAAAGCAATAAAAAGTTCATTTTGGCTCTCACACCTTAACTAAATGTTGTAGACTCAAACTTTTTGCTGTCATTAGTGTATGTTAGCAAAATGAAGATGATTCAAGCATTAATTTCATTGTGCTTTTGCTCATTTTGAAGATTTTGACATTTTCACCTGAAGTGTACAATCAGGCTGAAAATGCATTTAAAGCCATAAAAAGTTCATTTTGGCTCTCACACCTTAACTAAATGTTGTAGACTCAAACTTTTTGCTGTCATTAGTGTATTTTAGCAAAATGAAGATGATTCAAGCATTAATTTCATTGTGCTTTTGCTCATTTTGAAGATTTTGACATTTTCACCTGAAGTGTACAATCAGGCTGAAAATGCATTTAAAGCCATAAAAAGTTCATTTTGGCTCTCACACCTTAACTAAATGTTGTAGACTCAAACTTTTTGCTGTCATTAGTGTATTTTAGCAAAATGAAGATGATTCAAGCATTAATTTCATTGTGCTTTTGCTCATTTTGAAGATTTTGACATTTTCACCTGAAGTGTACAATCGGGCTGAAAATGCATTTAAAGCCATAAAAAGTTCATTTTGGCTCTCACACCTTAACTAAATGTTGTAGACTCAAACTTTTTGCTGTCATTAGTGTATTTTAGCAAAATGAAGATGATTCAAGCATTAATTTCATTGTGCTTTTGCTCATTTTGAAGATTTTGACATTTTCACCTGAAGTGTACAATCGGGCTGAAAATGCATTTAAAGCCATAAAAAGTTCATTTTGGCTCTCACACCTTAACTAAATGTTGTAGACTCAAACTTTTTGCTGTCATTAGTGTATGTTAGCAAAATGAAGATGATTCAAGCATTAATTTCATTGTGCTTTTGCTCATTTTGAAGATTTTGACATTTTCACCTGAAGTGTACAATCAGGCTGAAAATGCATTTAAAGCCATAAAAAGTTCATTTTGGCTCTCACACCTTAACTAAATGTTGTAGACTCAAACTTTTTGCTGTCATTAGTGTATTTTAGCAAAATGAAGATGATTCAAGCATTAATTTCATTGTGCTTTTGCTCATTTTGAAGATTTTGACATTTTCACCTGAAGTGTACAATCGGGCTGAAAATGCATTTAAAGCCATAAAAAGTTCATTTTGGCTCTCACACCTTAACTAAATGTTGTAGACTCAAACTTTTTGCTGTCATTAGTGTATGTTAGCAAAATGAAGATGATTCAAGCATTAATTTCATTGTGCTTTTGCTCATTTTGAAGATTTTGACATTTTCACCTGAAGTGTACAATCAGGCTGAAAATGCATTTAAAGCCATAAAAAGTTCATTTTGGCTCTCACACCTTAACTAAATGTTGTAGACTCAAACTTTTTGCTGTCATTAGTGTATTTTAGCAAAATGAAGATGATTCAAGCATTAATTTCATTGTGCTTTTGCTCATTTTGAAGATTTTGACATTTTCACCTGAAGTGTACAATCAGGCTGAAAATGCATTTAAAGCCATAAAAAGTTCATTTTGGCTCTCACACCTTAACTAAATGTTGTAGACTCAAACTTTTTGCTGTCATTAGTGTATTTTAGCAAAATGAAGATGATTCAAGCATTAATTTCATTGTGCATTTGCTCATTTTGAAGATTTTGACATTTTCACCTGAAGTGTACAATTAGGGGCTGAAAACGCGTTTAAAGCAATAAAAAGTTCATTTTGGCTCTCACACCTTAACTAAATGTTGTAGACTCAAACTTTTTGCTGTCATTAGTATATTTTAGCAAAATGAAGATGATTCAAGCATTAATTTTATTGTGCTTTTGCTCATTTTGAAGATTTTGACATTTTCACCTGAAGTGTACAATCGGGCTGAAAATGCATTTAAAGCCATAAAAAGTTCATTTTGGCTCTCACACCTTAACTAAATGTTGTAGACTCAAACTTTTTGCTGTCATTAGTGTATTTTAGCAAAATGAAGATGATTCAAGCATTAATTTCATTGTGCTTTTGCTCATTTTGAAGATTTTGACATTTTCACCTGAAGTGTACAATCAGGCTGAAAATGCATTTAAAGCCATAAAAAGTTCATTTTGGCTCTCACACCTTAACTAAATGTTGTAGACTCAAACTTTTTGCTGTCATTAGTGTATTTTAGCAAAATGAAGATGATTCAAGCATTAATTTCATTGTGCTTTTGCTCATTTTGAAGATTTTGAGAATTTTCACCTGAAGTGTACAATTAGGGGCTGAAAACGCGTTTAAAGCAATAAAAAGTTCATTTTGGCTCTCACACCTTAACTAAATGTTGTAGACTCAAACTTTTTGCTGTCATTAGTGTATGTTAGCAAAATGAAGATGATTCAAGCATTAATTTCATTGTGCTTTTGCTCATTTTGAAGATTTTGACATTTTCACCTGAAGTGTACAATCAGGCTGAAAATGCATTTAAAGCCATAAAAAGTTCATTTTGGCTCTCACACCTTAACTAAATGTTGTAGACTCAAACTTTTTGCTGTCATTAGTGTATTTTAGCAAAATGAAGATGATTCAAGCATTAATTTCATTGTGCTTTTGCTCATTTTGAAGATTTTGACATTTTCACCTGAAGTGTACAATCAGGCTGAAAATGCATTTAAAGCCATAAAAAGTTCATTTTGGCTCTCACACCTTAACTAAATGTTGTAGACTCAAACTTTTTGCTGTCATTAGTGTATTTTAGCAAAATGAAGATGATTCAAGCATTAATTTCATTGTGCTTTTGCTCATTTTGAAGATTTTGACATTTTCACCTGAAGTGTACAATCGGGCTGAAAATGCATTTAAAGCCATAAAAAGTTCATTTTGGCTCTCACACCTTAACTAAATGTTGTAGACTCAAACTTTTTGCTGTAATTAGTGTATTTTAGCAAAATGAAGATGATTCAAGCATTAATTTCATTGTGCTTTTGCTCATTTTGAAGATTTTGACATTTTCACCTGAAGTGTACAATCGGGCTGAAAATGCATTTAAAGCCATAAAAAGTTCATTTTGGCTCTCACACCTTAACTAAATGTTGTAGACTCAAACTTTTTGCTGTCATTAGTGTATTTTAGCAAAATGAAGATGATTCAAGCATTAATTTCATTGTGCTTTTGCTCATTTTGAAGATTTTGACATTTTCACCTGAAGTGTACAATCAGGCTGAAAATGCATTTAAAGCCATAAAAAGTTCATTTTGGCTCTCACACCTTAACTAAATGTTGTAGACTCAAACTTTTTGCTGTCATTAGTGTATTTTAGCAAAATGAAGATGATTCAAGCATTAATTTCATTGTGCATTTGCTCATTTTGAAGATTTTGACATTTTCACCTGAAGTGTACAATTAGGGGCTGAAAACGCGTTTAAAGCAATAAAAAGTTCATTTTGGCTCTCACACCTTAACTAAATGTTGTAGACTCAAACTTTTTGCTGTCATTAGTATATTTTAGCAAAATGAAGATGATTCAAGCATTAATTTTATTGTGCTTTTGCTCATTTTGAAGATTTTGACATTTTCACCTGAAGTGTACAATCGGGCTGAAAATGCATTTAAAGCCATAAAAAGTTCATTTTGGCTCTCACACCTTAACTAAATGTTGTAGACTCAAACTTTTTGCTGTCATTAGTGTATTTTAGCAAAATGAAGATGATTCAAGCATTAATTTCATTGTGCTTTTGCTCATTTTGAAGATTTTGACATTTTCACCTGAAGTGTACAATCAGGCTGAAAATGCATTTAAAGCCATAAAAAGTTCATTTTGGCTCTCACACCTTAACTAAATGTTGTAGACTCAAACTTTTTGCTGTCATTAGTGTATTTTAGCAAAATGAAGATGATTCAAGCATTAATTTCATTGTGCTTTTGCTCATTTTGAAGATTTTGAGAATTTTCACCTGAAGTGTACAATTAGGGGCTGAAAACGCGTTTAAAGCAATAAAAAGTTCATTTTGGCTCTCACACCTTAACTAAATGTTGTAGACTCAAACTTTTTGCTGTCATTAGTGTATGTTAGCAAAATGAAGATGATTCAAGCATTAATTTCATTGTGCTTTTGCTCATTTTGAAGATTTTGACATTTTCACCTGAAGTGTACAATCAGGCTGAAAATGCATTTAAAGCCATAAAAAGTTCATTTTGGCTCTCACACCTTAACTAAATGTTGTAGACTCAAACTTTTTGCTGTCATTAGTGTATTTTAGCAAAATGAAGATGATTCAAGCATTAATTTCATTGTGCTTTTGCTCATTTTGAAGATTTTGACATTTTCACCTGAAGTGTACAATCAGGCTGAAAATGCATTTAAAGCCATAAAAAGTTCATTTTGGCTCTCACACCTTAACTAAATGTTGTAGACTCAAACTTTTTGCTGTCATTAGTGTATTTTAGCAAAATGAAGATGATTCAAGCATTAATTTCATTGTGCTTTTGCTCATTTTGAAGATTTTGACATTTTCACCTGAAGTGTACAATCGGGCTGAAAATGCATTTAAAGCCATAAAAAGTTCATTTTGGCTCTCACACCTTAACTAAATGTTGTAGACTCAAACTTTTTGCTGTCATTAGTGTATTTTAGCAAAATGAAGATGATTCAAGCATTAATTTCATTGTGCTTTTGCTCATTTTGAAGATTTTGACATTTTCACCTGAAGTGTACAATCGGGCTGAAAATGCATTTAAAGCCATAAAAAGTTCATTTTGGCTCTCACACCTTAACTAAATGTTGTAGACTCAAACTTTTTGCTGTCATTAGTGTATTTTAGCAAAATGAAGATGATTCAAGCATTAATTTCATTGTGCTTTTGCTCATTTTGAAGATTTTGACATTTTCACCTGAAGTGTACAATCAGGCTGAAAATGCATTTAAAGCCATAAAAAGTTCATTTTGGCTCTCACACCTTAACTAAATGTTGTAGACTCAAACTTTTTGCTGTCATTAGTGTATGTTAGCAAAATGAAGATGATTCAATCATTAATTTCATTGTGCTTTTGCTCATTTTGAAGATTTTGACATTTTCACCTGAAGTGTACAATCAGGCTGAAAATGCATTTAAAGCCATAAAAAGTTCATTTTGGCTCTCACACCTTAACTAAATGTTGTAGACTCAAACTTTTTGCTGTCATTAGTGTATTTTAGCAAAATGAAGATGATTCAAGCATTAATTTCATTGTGCATTTGCTCATTTTGAAGATTTTGACATTTTCACCTGAAGTGTACAATTAGGGGCTGAAAACGCGTTTAAAGCAATAAAAAGTTCATTTTGGCTCTCACACCTTAACTAAATGTTGTAGACTCAAACTTTTTGCTGTCATTAGTATATTTTAGCAAAATGAAGATGATTCAAGCATTAATTTTATTGTGCTTTTGCTCATTTTGAAGATTTTGACATTTTCACCTGAAGTGTACAATCGGGCTGAAAATGCATTTAAAGCCATAAAAAGTTCATTTTGGCTCTCACACCTTAACTAAATGTTGTAGACTCAAACTTTTTGCTGTCATTAGTGTATTTTAGCAAAATGAAGATGATTCAAGCATTAATTTCATTGTGCTTTTGCTCATTTTGAAGATTTTGACATTTTCACCTGAAGTGTACAATCGGGCTGAAAATGCATTTAAAGCCATAAAAAGTTCATTTTGGCTCTCACACCTTAACTAAATGTTGTAGACTCAAACTTTTTGCTGTCATTAGTGTATTTTAGCAAAATGAAGATGATTCAAGCATTAATTTCATTGTGCTTTTGCTCATTTTGAAGATTTTGACATTTTCACCTGAAGTGTACAATCGGGCTGAAAATGCATTTAAAGCCATAAAAAGTTCATTTTGGCTCTCACACCTTAACTAAATGTTGTAGACTCAAACTTTTTGCTGTCATTAGTGTATTTTAGCAAAATGAAGATGATTCAAGCATTAATTTCATTGTGCTTTTGCTCATTTTGAAGATTTTGACATTTTCACCTGAAGTGTACAATAAGGCTGAAAATGCATTTAAAGCCATAAAAAGTTCATTTTGGCTCTCACACCTTAACTAAATGTTGTAGACTCAAACTTTTTGCTGTCATTAGTGTATTTTAGCAAAATGAAGATGATTCAAGCATTAATTTCATTGTGCATTTGCTCATTTTGAAGATTTTGACATTTTCACCTGAAGTGTACAATTAGGGGCTGAAAACGCGTTTAAAGCAATAAAAAGTTCATTTTGGCTCTCACACCTTAACTAAATGTTGTAGACTCAAACTTTTTGCTGTCATTAGTATATTTTAGCAAAATGAAGATGATTCAAGCATTAATTTTATTGTGCTTTTGCTCATTTTGAAGATTTTGACATTTTCACCTGAAGTGTACAATCGGGCTGAAAATGCATTTAAAGCCATAAAAAGTTCATTTTGGCTCTCACACCTTAACTAAATGTTGTAGACTCAAACTTTTTGCTGTCATTAGTGTATTTTAGCAAAATGAAGATGATTCAAGCATTAATTTCATTGTGCTTTTGCTCATTTTGAAGATTTTGACATTTTCACCTGAAGTGTACAATCAGGCTGAAAATGCATTTAAAGCCATAAAAAGTTCATTTTGGCTCTCACACCTTAACTAAATGTTGTAGACTCAAACTTTTTGCTGTCATTAGTGTATTTTAGCAAAATGAAGATGATTCAAGCATTAATTTCATTGTGCATTTGCTCATTTTGAAGATTTTGACATTTTCACCTGAAGTGTACAATTAGGGGCTGAAAACGCGTTTAAAGCAATAAAAAGTTCATTTTGGCTCTCACACCTTAACTAAATGTTGTAGACTCAAACTTTTTGCTGTCATTAGTATATTTTAGCAAAATGAAGATGATTCAAGCATTAATTTTATTGTGCTTTTGCTCATTTTGAAGATTTTGACATTTTCACCTGAAGTGTACAATCGGGCTGAAAATGCATTTAAAGCCATAAAAAGTTCATTTTGGCTCTCACACCTTAACTAAATGTTGTAGACTCAAACTTTTTGCTGTCATTAGTGTATTTTAGCAAAATGAAGATGATTCAAGCATTAATTTCATTGTGCATTTGCTCATTTTGAAGATTTTGACATTTTCACCTGAAGTGTACAATTAGGGGCTGAAAACGCGTTTAAAGCAATAAAAAGTTCATTTTGGCTCTCACACCTTAACTAAATGTTGTAGACTCAAACTTTTTGCTGTCATTAGTATATTTTAGCAAAATGAAGATGATTCAAGCATTAATTTTATTGTGCTTTTGCTCATTTTGAAGATTTTGAGAATTTTCACCTGAAGTGTACAATTAGGGGCTGAAAACGCGTTTAAAGCAATAAAAAGTTCATTTTGGCTCTCACACCTTAACTAAATGTTGTAGACTCAAACTTTTTGCTGTCATTAGTGTATGTTAGCAAAATGAAGATGATTCAAGCATTAATTTCATTGTGCTTTTGCTCATTTTGAAGATTTTGACATTTTCACCTGAAGTGTACAATCAGGCTGAAAATGCATTTAAAGCCATAAAAAGTTCATTTTGGCTCTCACACCTTAACTAAATGTTGTAGACTCAAACTTTTTGCTGTCATTAGTGTATTTCAGCAAAATGAAGATGATTCAAGCATTAATTTCATTGTGCTTTTGCTCATTTTGAAGATTTTGACATTTTCACCTGAAGTGTACAATCAGGCTGAAAATGCATTTAAAGCCATAAAAAGTTCATTTTGGCTCTCACACCTTAACTAAATGTTGTAGACTCAAACTTTTTGCTGTCATTAGTGTATTTTAGCAAAATGAAGATGATTCAAGCATTAATTTCATTGTGCTTTTGCTCATTTTGAAGATTTTGACATTTTCACCTGAAGTGTACAATCGGGCTGAAAATGCATTTAAAGCCATAAAAAGTTCATTTTGGCTCTCACACCTTAACTAAATGTTGTAGACTCAAACTTTTTGCTGTCATTAGTGTATTTTAGCAAAATGAAGATGATTCAAGCATTAATTTCATTGTGCTTTTGCTCATTTTGAAGATTTTGACATTTTCACCTGAAGTGTACAATCGGGCTGAAAATGCATTTAAAGCCATAAAAAGTTCATTTTGGCTCTCACACCTTAACTAAATGTTGTAGACTCAAACTTTTTGCTGTCATTAGTGTATTTTAGCAAAATGAAGATGATTCAAGCATTAATTTCATTGTGCTTTTGCTCATTTTGAAGATTTTGACATTTTCACCTGAAGTGTACAATCGGGCTGAAAATGCATTTAAAGCCATAAAAAGTTCATTTTGTCTCTCACACCTTAACTAAATGTTGTAGACTCAAACTTTTTGCTGTCATTAGTGTATGTTAGCAAAATGAAGATGATTCAAGCATTAATTTCATTGTGCTTTTGCTCATTTTGAAGATTTTGACATTTTCACCTGAAGTGTACAATCAGGCTGAAAATGCATTTAAAGCCATAAAAAGTTCATTTTGGCTCTCACACCTTAACTAAATGTTGTAGACTCAAACTTTTTGCTGTCATTAGTGTATTTTAGCAAAATGAAGATGATTCAAGCATTAATTTCATTGTGCTTTTGCTCATTTTGAAGATTTTGACATTTTCACCTGAAGTGTACAATCAGGCTGAAAATGCATTTAAAGCCATAAAAAGTTCATTTTGGCTCTCACACCTTAACTAAATGTTGTAGACTCAAACTTTTTGCTGTCATTAGTGTATTTTAGCAAAATGAAGATGATTCAAGCATTAATTTCATTGTGCATTTGCTCATTTTGAAGATTTTGACATTTTCACCTGAAGTGTACAATTAGGGGCTGAAAACGCGTTTAAAGCAATAAAAAGTTCATTTTGGCTCTCACACCTTAACTAAATGTTGTAGACTCAAACTTTTTGCTGTCATTAGTATATTTTAGCAAAATGAAGATGATTCAAGCATTAATTTTATTGTGCTTTTGCTCATTTTGAAGATTTTGACATTTTCACCTGAAGTGTACAATCGGGCTGAAAATGCATTTAAAGCCATAAAAAGTTCATTTTGGCTCTCACACCTTAACTAAATGTTGTAGACTCAAACTTTTTGCTGTCATTAGTGTATTTTAGCAAAATGAAGATGATTCAAGCATTAATTTCATTGTGCTTTTGCTCATTTTGAAGATTTTGACATTTTCACCTGAAGTGTACAATCAGGCTGAAAATGCATTTAAAGCCATAAAAAGTTCATTTTGGCTCTCACACCTTAACTAAATGTTGTAGACTCAAACTTTTTGCTGTCATTAGTGTATTTTAGCAAAATGAAGATGATTCAAGCATTAATTTCATTGTGCTTTTGCTCATTTTGAAGATTTTGAGAATTTTCACCTGAAGTGTACAATTAGGGGCTGAAAACGCGTTTAAAGCAATAAAAAGTTCATTTTGGCTCTCACACCTTAACTAAATGTTGTAGACTCAAACTTTTTGCTGTCATTAGTGTATGTTAGCAAAATGAAGATGATTCAAGCATTAATTTCATTGTGCTTTTGCTCATTTTGAAGATTTTGACATTTTCACCTGAAGTGTACAATCAGGCTGAAAATGCATTTAAAGCCATAAAAAGTTCATTTTGGCTCTCACACCTTAACTAAATGTTGTAGACTCAAACTTTTTGCTGTCATTAGTGTATTTTAGCAAAATGAAGATGATTCAAGCATTAATTTCATTGTGCTTTTGCTCATTTTGAAGATTTTGACATTTTCACCTGAAGTGTACAATCAGGCTGAAAATGCATTTAAAGCCATAAAAAGTTCATTTTGGCTCTCACACCTTAACTAAATGTTGTAGACTCAAACTTTTTGCTGTCATTAGTGTATTTTAGCAAAATGAAGATGATTCAAGCATTAATTTCATTGTGCTTTTGCTCATTTTGAAGATTTTGACATTTTCACCTGAAGTGTACAATCGGGCTGAAAATGCATTTAAAGCCATAAAAAGTTCATTTTGGCTCTCACACCTTAACTAAATGTTGTAGACTCAAACTTTTTGCTGTCATTAGTGTATGTTAGCAAAATGAAGATGATTCAAGCATTAATTTCATTGTGCTTTTGCTCATTTTGAAGATTTTGACATTTTCACCTGAAGTGTACAATCAGGCTGAAAATGCATTTAAAGCCATAAAAAGTTCATTTTGGCTCTCACACCTTAACTAAATGTTGTAGACTCAAACTTTTTGCTGTCATTAGTGTATTTCAGCAAAATGAAGATGATTCAAGCATTAATTTCATTGTGCTTTTGCTCATTTTGAAGATTTTGACATTTTCACCTGAAGTGTACAATCAGGCTGAAAATGCATTTAAAGCCATAAAAAGTTCATTTTGGCTCTCACACCTTAACTAAATGTTGTAGACTCAAACTTTTTGCTGTCATTAGTGTATTTTAGCAAAATGAAGATGATTCAAGCATTAATTTCATTGTGCTTTTGCTCATTTTGAAGATTTTGACATTTTCACCTGAAGTGTACAATCGGGCTGAAAATGCATTTAAAGCCATAAAAAGTTCATTTTGGCTCTCACACCTTAACTAAATGTTGTAGACTCAAACTTTTTGCTGTCATTAGTGTATTTTAGCAAAATGAAGATGATTCAAGCATTAATTTCATTGTGCTTTTGCTCATTTTGAAGATTTTGACATTTTCACCTGAAGTGTACAATCGGGCTGAAAATGCATTTAAAGCCATAAAAAGTTCATTTTGGCTCTCACACCTTAACTAAATGTTGTAGACTCAAACTTTTTGCTGTCATTAGTGTATTTTAGCAAAATGAAGATGATTCAAGCATTAATTTCATTGTGCTTTTGCTCATTTTGAAGATTTTGACATTTTCACCTGAAGTGTACAATCGGGCTGAAAATGCATTTAAAGCCATAAAAAGTTCATTTTGTCTCTCACACCTTAACTAAATGTTGTAGACTCAAACTTTTTGCTGTCATTAGTGTATGTTAGCAAAATGAAGATGATTCAAGCATTAATTTCATTGTGCTTTTGCTCATTTTGAAGATTTTGACATTTTCACCTGAAGTGTACAATCAGGCTGAAAATGCATTTAAAGCCATAAAAAGTTCATTTTGGCTCTCACACCTTAACTAAATGTTGTAGACTCAAACTTTTTGCTGTCATTAGTGTATTTTAGCAAAATGAAGATGATTCAAGCATTAATTTCATTGTGCTTTTGCTCATTTTGAAGATTTTGACATTTTCACCTGAAGTGTACAATCAGGCTGAAAATGCATTTAAAGCCATAAAAAGTTCATTTTGGCTCTCACACCTTAACTAAATGTTGTAGACTCAAACTTTTTGCTGTCATTAGTGTATTTTAGCAAAATGAAGATGATTCAAGCATTAATTTCATTGTGCATTTGCTCATTTTGAAGATTTTGACATTTTCACCTGAAGTGTACAATTAGGGGCTGAAAACGCGTTTAAAGCAATAAAAAGTTCATTTTGGCTCTCACACCTTAACTAAATGTTGTAGACTCAAACTTTTTGCTGTCATTAGTATATTTTAGCAAAATGAAGATGATTCAAGCATTAATTTTATTGTGCTTTTGCTCATTTTGAAGATTTTGACATTTTCACCTGAAGTGTACAATCGGGCTGAAAATGCATTTAAAGCCATAAAAAGTTCATTTTGGCTCTCACACCTTAACTAAATGTTGTAGACTCAAACTTTTGCTGTCATTAGTGTATTTTAGCAAAATGAAGATGATTCAAGCATTAATTTCATTGTGCTTTTGCTCATTTGAAGATTTTGACATTTTCACCTGAAGTGTACAATCAGGCTGAAAATGCATTTAAAGCCATAAAAAGTTCATTTTGGCTCTCACACCTTAACTAAATGTTGTAGACTCAAACTTTTTGCTGTCATTAGTGTATTTTAGCAAAATGAAGATGATTCAAGCATTAATTTCATTGTGCTTTTGCTCATTTGAAGATTTTGAGAATTTTCACCTGAAGTGTACAATTAGGGGCTGAAAACGCGTTTAAAGCAATAAAAAGTTCATTTTGGCTCTCACACCTTAACTAAATGTTGTAGACTCAAACTTTTTGCTGTCATTAGTGTATGTTAGCAAAATGAAGATGATTCAAGCATTAATTTCATTGTGCTTTTGCTCATTTTGAAGATTTTGACATTTTCACCTGAAGTGTACAATCAGGCTGAAAATGCATTTAAAGCCATAAAAAGTTCATTTTGGCTCTCACACCTTAACTAAATGTTGTAGACTCAAACTTTTTGCTGTCATTAGTGTATTTTAGCAAAATGAAGATGATTCAAGCATTAATTTCATTGTGCTTTTGCTCATTTTGAAGATTTTGACATTTTCACCTGAAGTGTACAATCAGGCTGAAAATGCATTTAAAGCCATAAAAAGTTCATTTTGGCTCTCACACCTTAACTAAATGTTGTAGACTCAAACTTTTTGCTGTCATTAGTGTATTTTAGCAAAATGAAGATGATTCAAGCATTAATTTCATTGTGCTTTTGCTCATTTTGAAGATTTTGACATTTTCACCTGAAGTGTACAATCGGGCTGAAAATGCATTTAAAGCCATAAAAAGTTCATTTTGGCTCTCACACCTTAACTAAATGTTGTAGACTCAAACTTTTTGCTGTCATTAGTGTATTTTAGCAAAATGAAGATGATTCAAGCATTAATTTCATTGTGCTTTTGCTCATTTTGAAGATTTTGACATTTTCACCTGAAGTGTACAATCGGGCTGAAAATGCATTTAAAGCCATAAAAAGTTCATTTTGGCTCTCACACCTTAACTAAATGTTGTAGACTCAAACTTTTTGCTGTCATTAGTGTATGTTAGCAAAATGAAGATGATTCAAGCATTAATTTCATTGTGCTTTTGCTCATTTTGAAGATTTTGACATTTTCACCTGAAGTGTACAATCAGGCTGAAAATGCATTTAAAGCCATAAAAAGTTCATTTTGGCTCTCACACCTTAACTAAATGTTGTAGACTCAAACTTTTTGCTGTCATTAGTGTATTTTAGCAAAATGAAGATGATTCAAGCATTAATTTCATTGTGCTTTTGCTCATTTTGAAGATTTTGACATTTTCACCTGAAGTGTACAATCGGGCTGAAAATGCATTTAAAGCCATAAAAAGTTCATTTTGGCTCTCACACCTTAACTAAATGTTGTAGACTCAAACTTTTTGCTGTCATTAGTGTATGTTAGCAAAATGAAGATGATTCAAGCATTAATTTCATTGTGCTTTTGCTCATTTTGAAGATTTTGACATTTTCACCTGAAGTGTACAATCAGGCTGAAAATGCATTTAAAGCCATAAAAAGTTCATTTTGGCTCTCACACCTTAACTAAATGTTGTAGACTCAAACTTTTTGCTGTCATTAGTGTATTTTAGCAAAATGAAGATGATTCAAGCATTAATTTCATTGTGCTTTTGCTCATTTTGAAGATTTTGACATTTTCACCTGAAGTGTACAATCAGGCTGAAAATGCATTTAAAGCCATAAAAAGTTCATTTTGGCTCTCACACCTTAACTAAATGTTGTAGACTCAAACTTTTTGCTGTCATTAGTGTATTTTAGCAAAATGAAGATGATTCAAGCATTAATTTCATTGTGCATTTGCTCATTTTGAAGATTTGACATTTTCACCTGAAGTGTACAATTAGGGGCTGAAAACGCGTTTAAAGCAATAAAAAGTTCATTTTGGCTCTCACACCTTAACTAAATGTTGTAGACTCAAACTTTTTGCTGTCATTAGTATATTTTAGCAAAATGAAGATGATTCAAGCATTAATTTTATTGTGCTTTTGCTCATTTTGAAGATTTTGACATTTTCACCTGAAGTGTACAATCGGGCTGAAAATGCATTTAAAGCCATAAAAAGTTCATTTTGGCTCTCACACCTTAACTAAATGTTGTAGACTCAAACTTTTTGCTGTCATTAGTGTATTTTAGCAAAATGAAGATGATTCAAGCATTAATTTCATTGTGCTTTTGCTCATTTTGAAGATTTTGACATTTTCACCTGAAGTGTACAATCAGGCTGAAAATGCATTTAAAGCCATAAAAAGTTCATTTTGGCTCTCACACCTTAACTAAATGTTGTAGACTCAAACTTTTTGCTGTCATTAGTGTATTTTAGCAAAATGAAGATGATTCAAGCATTAATTTCATTGTGCTTTTGCTCATTTTGAAGATTTTGAGAATTTTCACCTGAAGTGTACAATTAGGGGCTGAAAACGCGTTTAAAGCAATAAAAAGTTCATTTTGGCTCTCACACCTTAACTAAATGTTGTAGACTCAAACTTTTTGCTGTCATTAGTGTATGTTAGCAAAATGAAGATGATTCAAGCATTAATTTCATTGTGCTTTTGCTCATTTGAAGATTTTGACATTTTCACCTGAAGTGTACAATCAGGCTGAAAATGCATTTAAAGCCATAAAAAGTTCATTTTGGCTCTCACACCTTAACTAAATGTTGTAGACTCAAACTTTTTGCTGTCATTAGTGTATTTTAGCAAAATGAAGATGATTCAAGCATTAATTTCATTGTGCTTTTGCTCATTTTGAAGATTTTGACATTTTCACCTGAAGTGTACAATCAGGCTGAAAATGCATTTAAAGCCATAAAAAGTTCATTTTGGCTCTCACACCTTAACTAAATGTTGTAGACTCAAACTTTTTGCTGTCATTAGTGTATTTTAGCAAAATGAAGATGATTCAAGCATTAATTTCATTGTGCTTTTGCTCATTTTGAAGATTTTGACATTTTCACCTGAAGTGTACAATCGGGCTGAAAATGCATTTAAAGCCATAAAAAGTTCATTTTGGCTCTCACACCTTAACTAAATGTTGTAGACTCAAACTTTTTGCTGTAATTAGTGTATTTTAGCAAAATGAAGATGATTCAAGCATTAATTTCATTGTGCTTTTGCTCATTTTGAAGATTTTGACATTTTCACCTGAAGTGTACAATCGGGCTGAAAATGCATTTAAAGCCATAAAAAGTTCATTTTGGCTCTCACACCTTAACTAAATGTTGTAGACTCAAACTTTTTGCTGTCATTAGTGTATTTTAGCAAAATGAAGATGATTCAAGCATTAATTTCATTGTGCTTTTGCTCATTTTGAAGATTTTGACATTTTCACCTGAAGTGTACAATCAGGCTGAAAATGCATTTAAAGCCATAAAAAGTTCATTTTGGCTCTCACACCTTAACTAAATGTTGTAGACTCAAACTTTTTGCTGTCATTAGTGTATTTTAGCAAAATGAAGATGATTCAAGCATTAATTTCATTGTGCATTTGCTCATTTTGAAGATTTTGACATTTTCACCTGAAGTGTACAATTAGGGGCTGAAAACGCGTTTAAAGCAATAAAAAGTTCATTTTGGCTCTCACACCTTAACTAAATGTTGTAGACTCAAACTTTTTGCTGTCATTAGTATATTTTAGCAAAATGAAGATGATTCAAGCATTAATTTTATTGTGCTTTTGCTCATTTTGAAGATTTTGACATTTTCACCTGAAGTGTACAATCGGGCTGAAAATGCATTTAAAGCCATAAAAAGTTCATTTTGGCTCTCACACCTTAACTAAATGTTGTAGACTCAAACTTTTTGCTGTCATTAGTGTATTTTAGCAAAATGAAGATGATTCAAGCATTAATTTCATTGTGCTTTTGCTCATTTTGAAGATTTTGACATTTTCACCTGAAGTGTACAATCAGGCTGAAAATGCATTTAAAGCCATAAAAAGTTCATTTTGGCTCTCACACCTTAACTAAATGTTGTAGACTCAAACTTTTTGCTGTCATTAGTGTATTTTAGCAAAATGAAGATGATTCAAGCATTAATTTCATTGTGCTTTTGCTCATTTTGAAGATTTTGAGAATTTTCACCTGAAGTGTACAATTAGGGGCTGAAAACGCGTTTAAAGCAATAAAAAGTTCATTTTGGCTCTCACACCTTAACTAAATGTTGTAGACTCAAACTTTTTGCTGTCATTAGTGTATGTTAGCAAAATGAAGATGATTCAAGCATTAATTTCATTGTGCTTTTCTTTTGCTCATTTTGAAGATTTTGACATTTTCACCTGAAGTGTACAATCAGGCTGAAAATGCATTTAAAGCCATAAAAAGTTCATTTTGGCTCTCACACCTTAACTAAATGTTGTAGACTCAAACTTTTTGCTGTCATTAGTGTATTTTAGCAAAATGAAGATGATTCAAGCATTAATTTCATTGTGCTTTTGCTCATTTTGAAGATTTTGACATTTTCACCTGAAGTGTACAATCAGGCTGAAAATGCATTTAAAGCCATAAAAAGTTCATTTTGGCTCTCACACCTTAACTAAATGTTGTAGACTCAAACTTTTTGCTGTCATTAGTGTATTTTAGCAAAATGAAGATGATTCAAGCATTAATTTCATTGTGCTTTTGCTCATTTTGAAGATTTTGACATTTTCACCTGAAGTGTACAATCGGGCTGAAAATGCATTTAAAGCCATAAAAAGTTCATTTTGGCTCTCACACCTTAACTAAATGTTGTAGACTCAAACTTTTTGCTGTCATTAGTGTATTTTAGCAAAATGAAGATGATTCAAGCATTAATTTCATTGTGCTTTTGCTCATTTTGAAGATTTTGACATTTTCACCTGAAGTGTACAATCGGGCTGAAAATGCATTTAAAGCCATAAAAAGTTCATTTTGGCTCTCACACCTTAACTAAATGTTGTAGACTCAAACTTTTTGCTGTCATTAGTGTATTTTAGCAAAATGAAGATGATTCAAGCATTAATTTCATTGTGCTTTTGCTCATTTTGAAGATTTTGACATTTTCACCTGAAGTGTACAATCAGGCTGAAAATGCATTTAAAGCCATAAAAAGTTCATTTTGGCTCTCACACCTTAACTAAATGTTGTAGACTCAAACTTTTTGCTGTCATTAGTGTATGTTAGCAAAATGAAGATGATTCAATCATTAATTTCATTGTGCTTTTGCTCATTTTGAAGATTTTGACATTTTCACCTGAAGTGTACAATCAGGCTGAAAATGCATTTAAAGCCATAAAAAGTTCATTTTGGCTCTCACACCTTAACTAAATGTTGTAGACTCAAACTTTTTGCTGTCATTAGTGTATTTTAGCAAAATGAAGATGATTCAAGCATTAATTTCATTGTGCATTTGCTCATTTTGAAGATTTTGACATTTTCACCTGAAGTGTACAATTAGGGGCTGAAAACGCGTTTAAAGCAATAAAAAGTTCATTTTGGCTCTCACACCTTAACTAAATGTTGTAGACTCAAACTTTTTGCTGTCATTAGTATATTTTAGCAAAATGAAGATGATTCAAGCATTAATTTTATTGTGCTTTTGCTCATTTTGAAGATTTTGACATTTTCACCTGAAGTGTACAATCGGGCTGAAAATGCATTTAAAGCCATAAAAAGTTCATTTTGGCTCTCACACCTTAACTAAATGTTGTAGACTCAAACTTTTTGCTGTCATTAGTGTATTTTAGCAAAATGAAGATGATTCAAGCATTAATTTCATTGTGCTTTTGCTCATTTTGAAGATTTTGACATTTTCACCTGAAGTGTACAATCAGGCTGAAAATGCATTTAAAGCCATAAAAAGTTCATTTTGGCTCTCACACCTTAACTAAATGTTGTAGACTCAAACTTTTTGCTGTCATTAGTGTATTTTAGCAAAATGAAGATGATTCAAGCATTAATTTCATTGTGCTTTTGCTCATTTTGAAGATTTTGAGAATTTTCACCTGAAGTGTACAATTAGGGGCTGAAAACGCGTTTAAAGCAATAAAAAGTTCATTTTGGCTCTCACACCTTAACTAAATGTTGTAGACTCAAACTTTTTGCTGTCATTAGTGTATGTTAGCAAAATGAAGATGATTCAAGCATTAATTTCATTGTGCTTTTGCTCATTTTGAAGATTTTGACATTTTCACCTGAAGTGTACAATCAGGCTGAAAATGCATTTAAAGCCATAAAAAGTTCATTTTGGCTCTCACACCTTAACTAAATGTTGTAGACTCAAACTTTTTGCTGTCATTAGTGTATTTTAGCAAAATGAAGATGATTCAAGCATTAATTTCATTGTGCTTTTGCTCATTTTGAAGATTTTGACATTTTCACCTGAAGTGTACAATCAGGCTGAAAATGCATTTAAAGCCATAAAAAGTTCATTTTGGCTCTCACACCTTAACTAAATGTTGTAGACTCAAACTTTTTGCTGTCATTAGTGTATTTTAGCAAAATTAAGATGATTCAAGCATTAATTTCATTGTGCTTTTGCTCATTTTGAAGATTTTGACATTTTCACCTGAAGTGTACAATCGGGCTGAAAATGCATTTAAAGCCATAAAAAGTTCATTTTGGCTCTCACACCTTAACTAAATGTTGTAGACTCAAACTTTTTGCTGTCATTAGTGTATTTTAGAAAAATGAAGATGATTCAAGCATTAATTTCATTGTGCTTTTGCTCATTTTGAAGATTTTGACATTTTCACCTGAAGTGTACAATCGGGCTGAAAATGCATTTAAAGCCATAAAAAGTTCATTTTGGCTCTCACACCTTAACTAAATGTTGTAGACTCAAACTTTTTGCTGTCATTAGTGTATTTTAGCAAAATGAAGATGATTCAAGCATTAATTTCATTGTGCTTTTGCTCATTTTGAAGATTTTGACATTTTCACCTGAAGTGTACAATCGGGCTGAAAATGCATTTAAAGCCATAAAAAGTTCATTTTGGCTCTCACACCTTAACTAAATGTTGTAGACTCAAACATTTTGCTGTCATTAGTGTATTTTAGCAAAATGAAGATGATTCAAGCATTAATTTCATTGTGCTTTTGCTCATTTTGAAGATTTTGACATTTTCACCTGAAGTGTACAATCAGGCTGAAAATGCATTTAAAGCCATAAAAAGTTCATTTTGGCTCTCACACCTTAACTAAATGTTGTAGACTCAAACTTTTTGCTGTCATTAGTGTATTTTAGCAAAATGAAGATGATTCAAGCATTAATTTCATTGTGCATTTGCTCATTTTGAAGATTTTGACATTTTCACCTGAAGTGTACAATTAGGGGCTGAAAACGCGTTTAAAGCAATAAAAAGTTCATTTTGGCTCTCACACCTTAACTAAATGTTGTAGACTCAAACTTTTTGCTGTCATTAGTATATTTTAGCAAAATGAAGATGATTCAAGCATTAATTTTATTGTGCTTTTGCTCATTTTGAAGATTTTGACATTTTCACCTGAAGTGTACAATCGGGCTGAAAATGCATTTAATGCCATAAAAAGTTCATTTTGGCTCTCACACCTTAACTAAATGTTGTAGACTCAAACTTTTTGCTGTCATTAGTGTATTTTAGCAAAATGAAGATGATTCAAGCATTAATTTCATTGTGCTTTTGCTCATTTTGAAGATTTTGAGAATTTTCACCTGAAGTGTACAATTAGGGGCTGAAAACGCGTTTAAAGCAATAAAAAGTTCATTTTGGCTCTCACACCTTAACTAAATGTTGTAGACTCAAACTTTTTGCTGTCATTAGTGTATGTTAGCAAAATGAAGATGATTCAAGCATTAATTTCATTGTGCTTTTGCTCATTTTGAAGATTTTGACATTTTCACCTGAAGTGTACAATCAGGCTGAAAATGCATTTAAAGCCATAAAAAGTTCATTTTGGCTCTCACACCTTAACTAAATGTTGTAGACTCAAACTTTTTGCTGTCATTAGTGTATTTTAGCAAAATGAAGATGATTCAAGCATTAATTTCATTGTGCTTTTGCTCATTTTGAAGATTTTGACATTTTCACCTGAAGTGTACAATCAGGCTGAAAATGCATTTAAAGCCATAAAAAGTTCATTTTGGCTCTCACACCTTAACTAAATGTTGTAGACTCAAACTTTTTGCTGTCATTAGTGTATTTTAGCAAAATGAAGATGATTCAAGCATTAATTTCATTGTGCTTTTGCTCATTTTGAAGATTTTGACATTTTCACCTGAAGTGTACAATCGGGCTGAAAATGCATTTAAAGCCATAAAAAGTTCATTTTGGCTCTCACACCTTAACTAAATGTTGTAGACTCAAACTTTTTGCTGTCATTAGTGTATTTTAGCAAAATGAAGATGATTCAAGCATTAATTTCATTGTGCTTTTGCTCATTTTGAAGATTTTGACATTTTCACCTGAAGTGTACAATCGGGCTGAAAATGCATTTAAAGCCATAAAAAGTTCATTTTGGCTCTCACACCTTAACTAAATGTTGTAGACTCAAACTTTTTGCTGTCATTAGTGTATTTTAGCAAAATGAAGATGATTCAAGCATTAATTTCATTGTGCTTTTGCTCATTTTGAAGATTTTGACATTTTCACCTGAAGTGTACAATCGGGCTGAAAATGCATTTAAAGCCATAAAAAGTTCATTTTGGCTCTCACACCTTAACTAAATGTTGTAGACTCAAACTTTTTGCTGTCATTAGTGTATGTTAGCAAAATGAAGATGATTCAAGCATTAATTTCATTGTGCTTTTGCTCATTTTGAAGATTTTGACATTTTCACCTGAAGTGTACAATCAGGCTGAAAATGCATTTAAAGCCATAAAAAGTTCATTTTGGCTCTCACACCTTAACTAAATGTTGTAGACTCAAACTTTTTGCTGTCATTAGTGTATTTTAGCAAAATGAAGATGATTCAAGCATTAATTTCATTGTGCTTTTGCTCATTTTGAAGATTTTGACATTTTCACCTGAAGTGTACAATCAGGCTGAAAATGCATTTAAAGCCATAAAAAGTTCATTTTGGCTCTCACACCTTAACTAAATGTTGTAGACTCAAACTTTTTGCTGTCATTAGTGTATTTTAGCAAAATGAAGATGATTCAAGCATTAATTTCATTGTGCATTTGCTCATTTTGAAGATTTTGACATTTTCACCTGAAGTGTACAATTAGGGGCTGAAAACGCGTTTAAAGCAATAAAAAGTTCATTTTGGCTCTCACACCTTAACTAAATGTTGTAGACTCAAACTTTTTGCTGTCATTAGTATATTTTAGCAAAATGAAGATGATTCAAGCATTAATTTTATTGTGCTTTTGCTCATTTTGAAGATTTTGACATTTTCACCTGAAGTGTACAATCGGGCTGAAAATGCATTTAAAGCCATAAAAAGTTCATTTTGTCTCTCACACCTTAACTAAATGTTGTAGACTCAAACTTTTTGCTGTCATTAGTGTATTTTAGCAAAATGAAGATGATTCAAGCATTAATTTCATTGTGCTTTTGCTCATTTTGAAGATTTTGACATTTTCACCTGAAGTGTACAATCAGGCTGAAAATGCATTTAAAGCCATAAAAAGTTCATTTTGGCTCTCACACCTTAACTAAATGTTGTAGACTCAAACTTTTTGCTGTCATTAGTGTATTTTAGCAAAATGAAGATGATTCAAGCATTAATTTCATTGTGCTTTTGCTCATTTTGAAGATTTTGAGAATTTTCACCTGAAGTGTACAATTAGGGGCTGAAAACGCGTTTAAAGCAATAAAAAGTTCATTTTGGCTCTCACACCTTAACTAAATGTTGTAGACTCAAACTTTTTGCTGTCATTAGTGTATGTTAGCAAAATGAAGATGATTCAAGCATTAATTTCATTGTGCTTTTGCTCATTTTGAAGATTTTGACATTTTCACCTGAAGTGTACAATCAGGCTGAAAATGCATTTAAAGCCATAAAAAGTTCATTTTGGCTCTCACACCTTAACTAAATGTTGTAGACTCAAACTTTTTGCTGTCATTAGTGTATTTTAGCAAAATGAAGATGATTCAAGCATTAATTTCATTGTGCTTTTGCTCATTTTGAAGATTTTGACATTTTCACCTGAAGTGTACAATCAGGCTGAAAATGCATTTAAAGCCATAAAAAGTTCATTTTGGCTCTCACACCTTAACTAAATGTTGTAGACTCAAACTTTTTGCTGTCATTAGTGTATTTTAGCAAAATGAAGATGATTCAAGCATTAATTTCATTGTGCTTTTGCTCATTTTGAAGATTTTGACATTTTCACCTGAAGTGTACAATCGGGCTGAAAATGCATTTAAAGCCATAAAAAGTTCATTTTGGCTCTCACACCTTAACTAAATGTTGTAGACTCAAACTTTTTGCTGTCATTAGTGTATTTTAGCAAAATGAAGATGATTCAAGCATTAATTTCATTGTGCTTTTGCTCATTTTGAAGATTTTGACATTTTCACCTGAAGTGTACAATCGGGCTGAAAATGCATTTAAAGCCATAAAAAGTTCATTTTGGCTCTCACACCTTAACTAAATGTTGTAGACTCAAACTTTTTGCTGTCATTAGTGTATTTTAGCAAAATGAAGATGATTCAAGCATTAATTTCATTGTGCTTTTGCTCATTTTGAAGATTTTGACATTTTCACCTGAAGTGTACAATCGGGCTGAAAATGCATTTAAAGCCATAAAAAGTTCATTTTGGCTCTCACACCTTAACTAAATGTTGTAGACTCAAACTTTTTGCTGTCATTAGTGTATGTTAGCAAAATGAAGATGATTCAAGCATTAATTTCATTGTGCTTTTGCTCATTTTGAAGATTTTGACATTTTCACCTGAAGTGTACAATCAGGCTGAAAATGCATTTAAAGCCATAAAAAGTTCATTTTGGCTCTCACACCTTAACTAAATGTTGTAGACTCAAACTTTTTGCTGTCATTAGTGTATTTTAGCAAAATGAAGATGATTCAAGCATTAATTTCATTGTGCTTTTGCTCATTTTGAAGATTTTGACATTTTCACCTGAAGTGTACAATCAGGCTGAAAATGCATTTAAAGCCATAAAAAGTTCATTTTGGCTCTCACACCTTAACTAAATGTTGTAGACTCAAACTTTTTGCTGTCATTAGTGTATTTTAGCAAAATGAAGATGATTCAAGCATTAATTTCATTGTGCATTTGCTCATTTTGAAGATTTTGACATTTTCACCTGAAGTGTACAATTAGGGCTGAAAAGGCGTTTAAAGCAATAAAAAGTTCATTTTGGCTCTCACACCTTAACTAAATGTTGTAGACTCAAACTTTTTGCTGTCATTAGTATATTTTAGCAAAATGAAGATGATTCAAGCATTAATTTTATTGTGCTTTTGCTCATTTTGAAGATTTTGACATTTTCACCTGAAGTGTACAATCGGGCTGAAAATGCATTTAAAGCCATAAAAAGTTCATTTTGGCTCTCACACCTTAACTAAATGTTGTAGACTCAAACTTTTTGCTGTCATTAGTGTATTTTAGCAAAATGAAGATGATTCAAGCATTAATTTCATTGTGCTTTTGCTCATTTTGAAGATTTTGACATTTTCACCTGAAGTGTACAATCAGGCTGAAATGCATTTAAAGCCATAAAAAGTTCATTTTGGCTCTCACACCTTAACTAAATGTTGTAGACTCAAACTTTTGCTGTCATTAGTGTATTTTAGCAAAATGAAGATGATTCAAGCATTAATTTCATTGTGCTTTTGCTCATTTTGAAGATTTTGAGAATTTTCACCTGAAGTGTACAATTAGGGGCTGAAAACGCGTTTAAAGCAATAAAAAGTTCATTTTGGCTCTCACACCTTAACTAAATGTTGTAGACTCAAACTTTTTGCTGTCATTAGTGTATGTTAGCAAAATGAAGATGATTCAAGCATTAATTTCATTGTGCTTTTGCTCATTTTGAAGATTTTGACATTTTCACCTGAAGTGTACAATCAGGCTGAAAATGCATTTAAAGCCATAAAAAGTTCATTTGGCTCTCACACCTTAACTAAATGTGTAGACTCAACTTTTTGCTGTCATTAGTGTATTTTAGCAAAATGAAGATGATTCAAGCATTAATTTCATTGTGCTTTTGCTCATTTGAAGATTTTGACATTTTCACCTGAAGTGTACAATCAGGCTGAAAATGCATTTAAAGCCATAAAAAGTTCATTTTGGCTCTCACACCTTAACTAAATGTTGTAGACTCAAACTTTTTGCTGTCATTAGTGTATTTTAGCAAAATGAAGATGATTCAAGCATTAATTTCATTGTGCTTTTGCTCATTTTGAAGATTTTGACATTTCACCTGAAGTGTACAATCAGGCTGAAAATGCATTTAAAGCCATAAAAAGTTCATTTTGGCTCTCACACCTTAACTAAATGTTGTAGACTCAAACTTTTTGCTGTCATTAGTGTATTTTAGCAAAATGAAGATGATTCAAGCATTAATTTCATTGTGCTTTTGCTCATTTTGAAGATTTTGACATTTTCACCTGAAGTGTACAATCGGGCTGAAAATGCATTTAAAGCCATAAAAAGTTCATTTTGGCTCTCACACCTTAACTAAATGTTGTAGACTCAAACTTTTTGCTGTCATTAGTGTATTTTAGCAAAATGAAGATGATTCAAGCATTAATTTCATTGTGCTTTTGCTCATTTTGAAGATTTTGACATTTTCACCTGAAGTGTACAATCGGGCTGAAAATGCATTTAAAGCCATAAAAAGTTCATTTTGGCTCTCACACCTTAACTAAATGTTGTAGACTCAAACTTTTTGCTGTCATTAGTGTATGTTAGCAAATGAAGATGATTCAAGCATTAATTTCATTGTGCTTTTGCTCATTTTGAAGATTTTGACATTTTCACCTGAAGTGTACAATCAGGCTGAAAATGCATTTAAAGCCATAAAAAGTTCATTTTGGCTCTCACACCTTAACTAAATGTTGTAGACTCAAACTTTTTGCTGTCATTAGTGTATTTTAGCAAAATGAAGATGATTCAAGCATTAATTTCATTGTGCTTTTGCTCATTTTGAAGATTTTGACATTTTCACCTGAAGTGTACAATCCAATCAGGCTGAAAATGCATTTAAAGCCATAAAAAGTTCATTTTGGCTCTCACACCTTAACTAAATGTTGTAGACTCAAACTTTTTGCTGTCATTAGTGTATTTTAGCAAAATGAAGATGATTCAAGCATTAATTTCATTGTGCATTTGCTCATTTTGAAGATTTTGACATTTTCACCTGAAGTGTACAATTAGGGGCTGAAAACGCGTTTAAAGCAATAAAAAGTTCATTTTGGCTCTCACACCTTAACTAAATGTTGTAGACTCAAACTTTTTGCTGTCATTAGTATATTTTAGCAAAATGAAGATGATTCAAGCATTAATTTTATTGTGCTTTTGCTCATTTGAAGATTTTGACATTTTCACCTGAAGTGTACAATCGGGCTGAAAATGCATTTAAAGCCATAAAAAGTTCATTTGGCTCTCACACCTTAACTAAATGTTGTAGACTCAAACTTTTTGCTGTCATTAGTGTATTTTAGCAAAATGAAGATGATTCAAGCATTAATTTCATTGTGCTTTTGCTCATTTTGAAGATTTTGACATTTTCACCTGAAGTGTACAATCAGGCTGAAAATGCATTTAAAGCCATAAAAAGTTCATTTTGGCTCTCACACCTTAACTAAATGTTGTAGACTCAAACTTTTTGCTGTCATTAGTGTATTTTAGCAAAATGAAGATGATTCAAGCATTAATTTCATTGTGCTTTTGCTCATTTTGAAGATTTTGAGAATTTTCACCTGAAGTGTACAATTAGGGCTGAAAACGCGTTTAAAGCAATAAAAAGTTCATTTTGGCTCTCACACCTTAACTAAATGTTGTAGACTCAAACTTTTTGCTGTCATTAGTGTATGTTAGCAAAATGAAGATGATTCAAGCATTAATTTCATTGTGCTTTTGCTCATTTTGAAGATTTTGACATTTTCACCTGAAGTGTACAATCAGGCTGAAAATGCATTTAAAGCCATAAAAAGTTCATTTTGGCTCTCACACCTTAACTAAATGTTGTAGACTCAAACTTTTTGCTGTCATTAGTGTATTTTAGCAAAATGAAGATGATTCAAGCATTAATTTCATTGTGCTTTTGCTCATTTTGAAGATTTTGACATTTTCACCTGAAGTGTACAATCAGGCTGAAAATGCATTTAAAGCCATAAAAAGTTCATTTTGGCTCTCACACCTTAACTAAATGTTGTAGACTCAAACTTTTTGCTGTCATTAGTGTATTTTAGCAAAATGAAGATGATTCAAGCATTAATTTCATTGTGCTTTTGCTCATTTTGAAGATTTTGACATTTTCACCTGAAGTGTACAATCGGGCTGAAAATGCATTTAAAGCCATAAAAAGTTCATTTTGGCTCTCACACCTTAACTAAATGTTGTAGACTCAAACTTTTTGCTGTCATTAGTGTATTTTAGCAAAATGAAGATGATTCAAGCATTAATTTCATTGTGCTTTTGCTCATTTTGAAGATTTTGACATTTTCACCTGAAGTGTACAATCGGGCTGAAAATGCATTTAAAGCCATAAAAAGTTCATTTTGGCTCTCACACCTTAACTAAATGTTGTAGACTCAAACTTTTTGCTGTCATTAGTGTATTTTAGCAAAATGAAGATGATTCAAGCATTAATTTCATTGTGCTTTTGCTCATTTTGAAGATTTTGACATTTTCACCTGAAGTGTACAATAGGGCTGAAAACGCATTTAAAGCAATAAAAAGTTCATTTTGGCTCTCACACCTTAACTAAATGTTGTAGACTCAAACTTTTTGCTGTCATTAGTGTATGTTAGCAAAATGAAGATGATTCAAGCATTAATTTCATTGTGCTTTTGCTCATTTTGAAGATTTTGACATTTTCACCTGAAGTGTACAATCAGGCTGAAAATGCATTTAAAGCCATAAAAAGTTCATTTTGGCTCTCACACCTTAACTAAATGTTGTAGACTCAAACTTTTTGCTGTCATTAGTGTATTTTAGCAAAATGAAGATGATTCAAGCATTAATTTCATTGTGCTTTTGCTCATTTTGAAGATTTTGACATTTTCACCTGAAGTGTACAATCAGGCTGAAAATGCATTTAAAGCCATAAAAAGTTCATTTTGGCTCTCACACCTTAACTAAATGTTGTAGACTCAAACTTTTTGCTGTCATTAGTGTATTTTAGCAAAATGAAGATGATTCAAGCATTAATTTCATTGTGCTTTTGCTCATTTTGAAGATTTTGACAATTTTCACCTGAAGTGTACAATTAGGGCTGAAAACGCGTTTAAAGCATTAAAAAGTTCATTTTGGCTCTCACACCTTAACTAAATGTTGTAGACTCAAACTTTTTGCTGTCATTAGTGTATTTTAGCAAAATGAAGATGATTCAAGCATTAATTTCATTGTGCTTTTGCTCATTTTGAAGATTTTGACATTTTCACCTGAAGTGTACAATCGGCTGAAAATGCATTTAAAGCCATAAAAGTTCATTTGGCTCTCACACCTTAACTAAATGTTGTAGACTCAAACTTTTTGCTGTCATTAGTGTATTTTAGCAAAATGAAGATGATTCAAGCATTAATTTCATTGTGCTTTTGCTCATTTTGAAGATTTTGACATTTTCACCTGAAGTGTACAATCAGGCTGAAAATGCATTTAAAGCCATAAAAAGTTCATTTTGGCTCTCACACCTTAACTAAATGTTGTAGACTCAAACTTTTTGCTGTCATTAGTGTATGTTAGCAAAATGAAGATGATTCAAGCATTAATTTCATTGTGCTTTTGCTCATTTGAAGATTTTGACATTTCACCTGAAGTGTACAATCAGGCTGAAAATGCATTTAAAGCCATAAAAAGTTCATTTTGGCTCTCACACCTTAACTAAATGTTGTAGACTCAAACTTTTTGCTGTCATTAGTGTATTTTAGCAAAATGAAGATGATTCAAGCATTAATTTCATTGTGCTTTTGCTCATTTTGAAGATTTTGACATTTTCACCTGAAGTGTACAATCAGGCTGAAAATGCATTTAAGCCATAAAAAGTTCATTTTGGCTCTCACACCTTAACTAAATGTTGTAGACTCAAACTTTTTGCTGTCATTAGTGTATTTTAGCAAAATGAAGATGATTCAAGCATTAATTTCATTGTGCTTTTGCTCATTTTGAAGATTTTGACATTTTCACCTGAAGTGTACAATCGGGCTGAAAATGCATTTAAAGCCATAAAAAGTTCATTTTGGCTCTCACACCTTAACTAAATGTTGTAGACTCAAACTTTTTGCTGTCATTAGTGTATTTTAGCAAATGAAGATGATTCAAGCATTAATTTCATTGTGCTTTTGCTCATTTTGAAGATTTTGACATTTTCACCTGAAGTGTACAATCGGGCTGAAAATGCATTTAAAGCCATAAAAAGTTCATTTTGGCTCTCACACCTTAACTAAATGTTGTAGACTCAAACTTTTTGCTGTCATTAGTGTATTTTAGCAAAATGAAGATGATTCAAGCATTAATTTCATTGTGCTTTTGCTCATTTTGAAGATTTTGACATTTTCACCTGAAGTGTACAATCAGGGCTGAAAATGCATTTAAAGCCATAAAAAGTTCATTTTGGCTCTCACACCTTAACTAAATGTTGTAGACTCAAACTTTTTGCTGTCATTAGTGTATGTTAGCAAAATGAAGATGATTCAAGCATTAATTTCATTGTGCTTTTGCTCATTTTGAAGATTTTGACATTTTCACCTGAAGTGTACAATCAGGCTGAAAATGCATTTAAAGCCATAAAAAGTTCATTTTGGCTCTCACACCTTAACTAAATGTTGTAGACTCAAACTTTTTGCTGTCATTAGTGTATTTTAGCAAAATGAAGATGATTCAAGCATTAATTTCATTGTGCTTTTGCTCATTTTGAAGATTTTGACATTTTCACCTGAAGTGTACAATCAGCTGAAAATGCATTTAAAGCCATAAAAAGTTCATTTTGGCTCTCACACCTTAACTAAATGTTGTAGACTCAAACTTTTTGCTGTCATTAGTGTATTTTAGCAAAATGAAGATGATTCAAGCATTAATTTCATTGTGCTTTTGCTCATTTTGAAGATTTTGACATTTTCACCTGAAGTGTACAATCGGGCTGAAAATGCATTTAAAGCCATAAAAAGTTCATTTTGGCTCTCACACCTTAACTAAATGTTGTAGACTCAAACTTTTTGCTGTCATTAGTGTATGTTAGCAAAATGAAGATGATTCAAGCATTAATTTCATTGTGCTTTTGCTCATTTTGAAGATTTTGACATTTTCACCTGAAGTGTACAATCAGGCTGAAAATGCATTTAAAGCCATAAAAAGTTCATTTTGGCTCTCACACCTTAACTAAATGTTGTAGACTCAAACTTTTTGCTGTCATTAGTGTATTTTAGCAAAATGAAGATGATTCAAGCATTAATTTCATTGTGCTTTTGCTCATTTTGAAGATTTTGACATTTTCACCTGAAGTGTACAATCAGGCTGAAAATGCATTTAAAGCCATAAAAAGTTCATTTTGGCTCTCACACCTTAACTAAATGTTGTAGACTCAAACTTTTTGCTGTCATTAGTGTATTTTAGCAAAATGAAGATGATTCAAGCATTAATTTCATTGTGCTTTTGCTCATTTTGAAGATTTTGACATTTTCACCTGAAGTGTACAATCTAGGCTGAAAATGCATTTAAAGCCATAAAAAGTTCATTTTGGCTCTCACACCTTAACTAAATGTTGTAGACTCAAACTTTTTGCTGTCATTAGTGTATGTTAGCAAAATGAAGATGATTCAAGCATTAATTTCATTGTGCTTTTGCTCATTTTGAAGATTTTGACATTTTCACCTGAAGTGTACAATCAGGCTGAAAATGCATTTAAAGCCATAAAAAGTTCATTTTGGCTCTCACACCTTAACTAAATGTTGTAGACTCAAACTTTTTGCTGTCATTAGTGTATTTTAGCAAAATGAGATGATTCAAGCATTAATTTCATTGTGCTTTTGCTCATTTTGAAGATTTTGACATTTTCACCTGAAGTGTACAATCAGGCTGAAAATGCATTTAAAGCCATAAAAAGTTCATTTGGCTCTCACACCTTAACTAAATGTTGTAGACTCAAACTTTTTGCTGTCATTAGTGTATTTTAGCAAAATGAAGATGATTCAAGCATTAATTTCATTGTGCTTTTGCTCATTTGAAGATTTTGACATTTTCACCTGAAGTGTACAATCAGGCTGAAAATGCATTTAAAGCCATAAAAAGTTCATTTTGGCTCTCACACCTTAACTAAATGTTGTAGACTCAAACTTTTTGCTGTCATTAGTGTATTTTAGCAAATGAAGATGATTCAAGCATTAATTTCATTGTGCTTTTGCTCATTTTGAAGATTTTGAAATTTTCACCTGAAGTGTACAATTAGGGCTGAAAACGCGTTTAAAGCAATAAAAAGTTCATTTTGGCTCTCACACCTTAACTAAATGTTGTAGACTCAAACTTTTTGCTGTCATTAGTGTATTTTAGCAAAATGAAGATGATTCAAGCATTAATTTCATTGTGCTTTTGCTCATTTTGAAGATTTTGACATTTTCACCTGAAGTGTACAATCAGGCTGAAAATGCATTTAAAGCCATAAAAAGTTCATTTTGGCTCTCACACCTTAACTAAATGTTGTAGACTCAAACTTTTTGCTGTCATTAGTGTATTTTAGCAAAATGAAGATGATTCAAGCATTAATTTCATTGTGCTTTTGCTCATTTTGAAGATTTTGACATTTTCACCTGAAGTGTACAATCAGGCTGAAAATGCATTTAAAGCCATAAAAAGTTCATTTTGGCTCTCACACCTTAACTAAATGTTGTAGACTCAAACTTTTTGCTGTCATTAGTGTATTTTAGCAAAATGAAGATGATTCAAGCATTAATTTCATTGTGCTTTTGCTCATTTTGAAGATTTTGACATTTTCACCTGAAGTGTACAATCGGCTGAAAATGCATTTAAAGCCATAAAAAGTTCATTTTGGCTCTCACACCTTAACTAAATGTTGTAGACTCAAACTTTTTGCTGTCATTAGTGTATTTTAGCAAAATGAAGATGATTCAAGCATTAATTTCATTGTGCTTTTGCTCATTTTGAAGATTTTGACATTTTCACCTGAAGTGTACAATCGGGCTGAAAATGCATTTAAAGCCATAAAAAGTTCATTTTGGCTCTCACACCTTAACTAAATGTTGTAGACTCAAACTTTTTGCTGTCATTAGTGTATGTTAGCAAAATGAAGATGATTCAAGCATTAATTTCATTGTGCTTTTGCTCATTTTGAAGATTTTGACATTTTCACCTGAAGTGTACAATCAGGCTGAAAATGCATTTAAAGCCATAAAAAGTTCATTTGGCTCTCACACCTTAACTAAATGTTGTAGACTCAAACTTTTTGCTGTCATTAGTGTATTTTAGCAAAATGAAGATGATTCAAGCATTAATTTCATTGTGCTTTTGCTCATTTTGAAGATTTTGACATTTTCACCTGAAGTGTACAATCAGGCTGAAAATGCATATAAAGCCATAAAAAGTTCATTTTGGCTCTCACACCTTAACTAAATGTTGTAGACTCAAACTTTTGCTGTCATTAGTGTATTTTAGCAAAATGAAGATGATTCAAGCATTAATTTCATTGTGCATTTGCTCATTTTGAAGATTTTGACATTTTCACCTGAAGTGTACAATAGGGCTGAAAACGCGTTTAAAGCAATAAAAAGTTCATTTTGGCTCTCACACCTTAACTAAATGTTGTAGACTCAAACTTTTTGCTGTCATTAGTAGTATGTTTAGCAAAATGAAGATGATTCAAGCATTAATTTTATTGTGCTTTTGCTCATTTTGAAGATTTTGACATTTTCACCTGAAGTGTACAATCAGGCTGAAAATGCATTTAAAGCCATAAAAAGTTCATTTTGGCTCTCACACCTTAACTAAATGTTGTAGACTCAAACTTTTTGCTGTCATTAGTGTATTTTAGCAAAATGAAGATGATTCAAGCATTAATTTCATTGTGCTTTTGCTCATTTTGAAGATTTTGACATTTTCACCTGAAGTGTACAATCAGGCTGAAAATGCATTTAAAGCCATAAAAAGTTCATTTTGGCTCTCACACCTTAACTAAATGTTGTAGACTCAAACTTTTTGCTGTCATTAGTGTATTTTAG
Source organism: Leptonotus elevatus (assembly GCF_054856555.1). NCBI lineage: Eukaryota > Metazoa > Chordata > Actinopteri > Syngnathiformes > Syngnathidae > Leptonotus > Leptonotus elevatus. The sequence goes on along the minus strand of NW_028233563.1, from coordinate 5,491 downwards.
CAAAATGAAGATGATTCAAGCATTAATTTCATTGTGCTTTTGCTCATTTTGAAGATTTTGAGAATTTTCACCTGAAGTGTACAATTAGGGCTGAAAACGCGTTTAAAGCAATAAAAAGTTCATTTTGGCTCTCACACCTTAACTAAATGTTGTAGACTCAAACTTTTTGCTGTCATTAGTGTATGTTAGCAAAATGAAGATGATTCAAGCATTAATTTCATTGTGCTTTTGCTCATTTTGAAGATTTTGACATTTTCACCTGAAGTGTACAATCAGGCTGAAAATGCATTTAAAGCCATAAAAAGTTCATTTTGGCTCTCACACCTTAACTAAATGTTGTAGACTCAAACTTTTTGCTGTCATTAGTGTATTTTAGCAAAATGAAGATGATTCAAGCATTAATTTCATTGTGCTTTTGCTCATTTTGAAGATTTTGACATTTTCACCTGAAGTGTACAATCAGCTGAAAATGCATTTAAAGCCATAAAAAGTTCATTTTGGCTCTCACACCTTAACTAAATGTTGTAGACTCAAACTTTTTGCTGTCATTAGTGTATTTTAGCAAAATGAAGATGATTCAAGCATTAATTTCATTGTGCTTTTGCTCATTTGAAGATTTTGACATTTTCACCTGAAGTGTACAATCGGCTGAAAATGCATTTAAAGCCATAAAAAGTTCATTTTGGCTCTCACACCTTAACTAAATGTTGTAGACTCAAACTTTTTGCTGTCATTAGTGTATTTTAGCAAAATGAAGATGATTCAAGCATTAATTTCATTGTGCTTTTGCTCATTTTGAAGATTTTGACATTTTCACCTGAAGTGTACAATCGGCTGAAAATGCATTTAAAGCCATAAAAAGTTCATTTTGGCTCTCACACCTTAACTAAATGTTGTAGACTCAAACTTTTTGCTGTCATTAGTGTATTTTAGCAAAATGAAGATGATTCAAGCATTAATTTCATTGTGCTTTTGCTCATTTTGAAGATTTTGACATTTCACCTGAAGTGTACAATCGGGCTGAAAATGCATTTAAAGCCATAAAAAGTTCATTTTGGCTCTCACACCTTAACTAAATGTTGTAGACTCAAACTTTTTGCTGTCATTAGTGTATGTTAGCAAAATGAAGATGATTCAAGCATTAATTTCATTGTGCTTTTGCTCATTTTGAAGATTTTGACATTTTCACCTGAAGTGTACAATCAGGCTGAAAATGCATTTAAAGCCATAAAAAGTTCATTTTGGCTCTCACACCTTAACTAAATGTTGTAGACTCAAACTTTTTGCTGTCATTAGTGTATTTTAGCAAAATGAAGATGATTCAAGCATTAATTTCATTGTGCTTTTGCTCATTTGAAGATTTTGACATTTTCACCTGAAGTGTACAATCAGGCTGAAAATGCATTTAAAGCCATAAAAAGTTCATTTTGGCTCTCACACCTTAACTAAATGTTGTAGACTCAAACTTTTTGCTGTCATTAGTGTATTTTAGCAAAATGAAGATGATTCAAGCATTAATTTCATTGTGCATTTGCTCATTTTGAAGATTTTGACATTTTCACCTGAAGTGTACAATTAGGGCTGAAACGCGTTTAAAGCAATAAAAAGTTCATTTTGGCTCTCACACCTTAACTAAATGTTGTAGACTCAAACTTTTTGCTGTCATTAGTATATTTTAGCAAAATGAAGATGATTCAAGCATTAATTTTATTGTGCTTTTGCTCATTTTGAAGATTTTGACATTTTCACCTGAAGTGTACAATCGGGCTGAAAATGCATTTAAAGCCATAAAAAGTTCATTTTGGCTCTCACACCTTAACTAAATGTTGTAGACTCAAACTTTTTGCTGTCATTAGTGTATTTTAGCAAAATGAAGATGATTCAAGCATTAATTTCATTGTGCTTTTGCTCATTTTGAAGATTTTGACATTTTCACCTGAAGTGTACAATCAGGCTGAAAATGCATTTAAAGCCATAAAAAGTTCATTTTGGCTCTCACACCTTAACTAAATGTTGTAGACTCAAACTTTTTGCTGTCATTAGTGTATTTTAGCAAAATGAAGATGATTCAAGCATTAATTTCATTGTGCTTTTGCTCATTTTGAAGATTTTGAGAATTTTCACCTGAAGTGTACAATTAGGGCTGAAAACGCGTTTAAAGCAATAAAAAGTTCATTTTGGCTCTCACACCTTAACTAAATGTTGTAGACTCAAACTTTTTGCTGTCATTAGTGTATGTTAGCAAAATGAAGATGATTCAAGCATTAATTTCATTGTGCTTTTGCTCATTTTGAAGATTTTGACATTTTCACCTGAAGTGTACAATCAGGCTGAAAATGCATTTAAAGCCATAAAAAGTTCATTTTGGCTCTCACACCTTAACTAAATGTTGTAGACTCAAACTTTTTGCTGTCATTAGTGTATTTTAGCAAAATGAAGATGATTCAAGCATTAATTTCATTGTGCTTTTGCTCATTTTGAAGATTTTGACATTTTCACCTGAAGTGTACAATCAGGCTGAAAATGCATTTAAAGCCATAAAAAGTTCATTTTGGCTCTCACACCTTAACTAAATGTTGTAGACTCAAACTTTTTGCTGTCATTAGTGTATTTTAGCAAAATGAAGATGATTCAAGCATTAATTTCATTGTGCTTTTGCTCATTTTGAAGATTTTGACATTTTCACCTGAAGTGTACAATCGGGCTGAAAATGCATTTAAAGCCATAAAAAGTTCATTTTGGCTCTCACACCTTAACTAAATGTTGTAGACTCAAACTTTTTGCTGTCATTAGTGTATTTTAGCAAAATGAAGATGATTCAAGCATTAATTTCATTGTGCTTTTGCTCATTTTGAAGATTTTGACATTTTCACCTGAAGTGTACAATCGGGCTGAAAATGCATTTAAAGCCATAAAAAGTTCATTTTGGCTCTCACACCTTAACTAAATGTTGTAGACTCAAACTTTTTGCTGTCATTAGTGTATGTTAGCAAATGAAGATGATTCAAGCATTAATTTCATTGTGCTTTTGCTCATTTTGAAGATTTTGACATTTTCACCTGAAGTGTACAATCAGGCTGAAAATGCATTTAAAGCCATAAAAAGTTCATTTTGGCTCTCACACCTTAACTAAATGTTGTAGACTCAAACTTTTTGCTGTCATTAGTGTATTTTAGCAAAATGAAGATGATTCAAGCATTAATTTCATTGTGCTTTTGCTCATTTTGAAGATTTTGACATTTTCACCTGAAGTGTACATCGGCTGAAAATGCATTTAAAGCCATAAAAAGTTCATTTGGCTCTCACACCTTAACTAAATGTTGTAGACTCAAACTTTTTGCTGTCATTAGTGTATTTTAGCAAATGAAGATGATTCAAGCATTAATTTCATTGTGCTTTTGCTCATTTTGAAGATTTTGACATTTTCACCTGAAGTGTACAATCGGGCTGAAAATGCATTTAAAGCCATAAAAGTTCATTTTGGCTCTCACACCTTAACTAAATGTTGTAGACTCAAACTTTTTGCTGTCATTAGTGTATTTTAGCAAAATGAAGATGATTCAAGCATTAATTTCATTGTGCTTTTGCTCATTTTGAAGATTTTGACATTTTCACCTGAAGTGTACAATCGGGCTGAAAATGCATTTAAAGCCATAAAAAGTTCATTTTGGCTCTCACACCTTAACTAAATGTTGTAGACTCAAACTTTTTGCTGTCATTAGTGTATTTTAGCAAAATGAAGATGATTCAAGCATTAATTTCATTGTGCTTTTGCTCATTTTGAAGATTTTGACATTTTCACCTGAAGTGTACAATCAGGCTGAAAATGCATTTAAAGCCATAAAAGTTCATTTGGCTCTCACACCTTAACTAAATGTTGTAGACTCAAACTTTTTGCTGTCATTAGTGTATTTTAGCAAAATGAAGATGATTCAAGCATTAATTTCATTGTGCTTTTGCTCATTTTGAAGATTTTGACATTTTCACCTGAAGTGTACAATCAGGCTGAAAATGCATTTAAAGCCATAAAAAGTTCATTTTGGCTCTCACACCTTAACTAAATGTTGTAGACTCAAACTTTTTGCTGTCATTAGTGTATGTTAGCAAAATGAAGATGATTCAAGCATTAATTTCATTGTGCATTTGCTCATTTTGAAGATTTTGACATTTTCACCTGAAGTGTACAATCAGGCTGAAAATGCATTTAAAGCCATAAAAAGTTCATTTTGGCTCTCACACCTTAACTAAATGTTGTAGACTCAAACTTTTTGCTGTCATTAGTGTATTTTAGCAAAATGAAGATGATTCAAGCATTAATTTCATTGTGCATTTGCTCATTTTGAAGATTTTGACATTTTCACCTGAAGTGTACAATTAGGGGCCTGAAAACGCGTTTAAAGCAATAAAAAGTTCATTTTGGCTCTCACACCTTAACTAAATGTTGTAGACTCAAACTTTTTGCTGTCATTAGTGTATGTTAGCAAAATGAAGATGATTCAAGCATTAATTTCATTGTGCTTTTGCTCATTTTGAAGATTTTGACATTTTCACCTGAAGTGTACAATCAGGCTGAAAATGCATTTAAAGCCATAAAAAGTTCATTTTGGCTCTCACACCTTAACTAAATGTTGTAGACTCAAACTTTTTGCTGTCATTAGTGTATTTTAGCAAAATGAAGATGATTCAAGCATTAATTTCATTGTGCTTTTGCTCATTTTGAAGATTTTGACATTTTCACCTGAAGTGTACAATAGGCTGAAAACTGCATTTAAAGCCATAAAAAGTTCATTTTGGCTCTCACACCTTAACTAAATGTTGTAGACTCAAACTTTTTGCTGTCATTAGTGTATTTTAGCAAAATGAAGATGATTCAAGCATTAATTTCATTGTGCTTTTGCTCATTTTGAAGATTTTGACATTTCACCTGAAGTGTACAATCAGGCTGAAAATGCATTTAAAGCCATAAAAAGTTCATTTTGGCTCTCACACCTTAACTAAATGTTGTAGACTCAAACTTTTTGCTGTCATTAGTGTATTTTAGCAAAATGAAGATGATTCAAGCATTAATTTCATTGTGCTTTTGCTCATTTTGAAGATTTTGACATTTTCACCTGAAGTGTACAATCAGGCTGAAAATGCATTTAAAGCCATAAAAAGTTCATTTTGGCTCTCACACCTTAACTAAATGTTGTAGACTCAAACTTTTTGCTGTCATTAGTGTATTTTAGCAAAATGAAGATGATTCAAGCATTAATTTCATTGTGCTTTTTGCTCATTTTGAAGATTTTGACATTCTTCACCTGAAGTGTACAATCTAGGCTGAAAATCGCATTTAAAGCAATAAAAAGTTCATTTTGGCTCTCACACCTTAACTAAATGTTGTAGACTCAAACTTTTTGCTGTCATTAGTGTATTTTAGCAAAATGAAGATGATTCAAGCATTAATTTCATTGTGCTTTTGCTCATTTTGAAGATTTTGACATTTTCACCT
>NW_028233562.1:32500-37500 GCF_054856555.1 Leptonotus elevatus | reverse complement strand
CGGGCGTTCGAGTTGCCCAGGCAGGGGGTTATCCTCCACTAGCAAACCTCCATGAGCAGCGGAGCCCGTCAGCTGCGCCAAAAAGAACCACACGAGGGCGGCCTGGGGTTGAAATCCCCCGCCACATAGGAACGAATGCCGGGCGTTCGAGTTGCCCAGGCAGGGGGTTATCCTCCACTAGCAAACCTCCATGAGCAGCGGAGCCCGGTCAGCTGCGCCAAAAAGAACCACACGAGGGCGACCTGGGGTTGAAATCCCCCGCCACATAGGAACGAATGCCGGGCGTTCGAGTTGCCCAGGCAGGGGGTTATCCTCCACTAGCAAACCTCCATGAGCAGCGGAGCCCGGTCAGCTGCGCCAAAAAGAACCACACGAGGGCGACCTGGGGTTGAAATCCCCCGCCACATAGGAACGAATGCCGGGCGTTCGAGTTGCCCAGGCAGGGGGTTATCCTCCACTAGCAAACCTCCATGAGCAGCGGAGCCCGGTCAGCTGCGCCAAAAAGAACCACACGAGGGCGACCTGGGGTTGAAATCCCCCGCCACATAGGAACGAATGCCGGGCGTTCGAGTTGCCCAGGCAGGGGGTTATCCTCCACTAGCAAACCTCCATGAGCAGCGGAGCCCGTCAGCTGCGCCAAAAAGAACCACACGAGGGCGGCCTGGGGTTGAAATCCCCCGCCACATAGGAACGAATGCCGGGCGTTCGAGTTGCCCAGGCAGGGGGTTATCCTCCACTAGCAAACCTCCATGAGCAGCGGAGCCCGGTCAGCTGCGCCAAAAAGAACCACACGAGGGCGACCTGGGGTTGAAATCCCCCGCCACATAGGAACGAATGCCGGGCGTTCGAGTTGCCCAGGCAGGGGGTTATCCTCCACTAGCAAACCTCCATGAGCAGCGGAGCCCGGTCAGCTGCGCCAAAAAGAACCACACGAGGGCGACCTGGGGTTGAAATCCCCCGCCACATAGGAACGAATGCCGGGCGTTCGAGTTGCCCAGGCAGGGGGTTATCCTCCACTAGCAAACCTCCATGAGCAGCGGAGCCCGGTCAGCTGCGCCAAAAAGAACCACACGAGGGCGACCTGGGGTTGAAATCCCCCGCCACATAGGAACGAATGCCGGGCGTTCGAGTTGCCCAGGCAGGGGGTTATCCTCCACTAGCAAACCTCCATGAGCAGCGGAGCCCGTCAGCTGCGCCAAAAAGAACCACACGAGGGCGGCCTGGGGTTGAAATCCCCCGCCACATAGGAACGAATGCCGGGCGTTCGAGTTGCCCAGGCAGGGGGTTATCCTCCACTAGCAAACCTCCATGAGCAGCGGAGCCCGTCAGCTGCGCCAAAAAGAACCACACGAGGGCGACCTGGGGTTGAAATCCCCCGCCACATAGGAACGAATGCCGGGCGTTCGAGTTGCCCAGGCAGGGGGTTATCCTCCACTAGCAAACCTCCACGAGCAGCGGAGCCCGTCAGCTGCGCCAAAAAGAACCACACGAGGGCGACCTGGGGTTGAAATCCCCCGCCACATAGGAACGAATGGCGGGCGACCAGGGGTCGAAATCCCCCATTGAAATGAATGGCGGGCAACCAGGGGTCGAAGTCCCCCATTGAAATGAATGGCGGGCAACCAGGGGTCGAAGTCCCCCATTGAAATGAATGGCGGGCTACCAGGGGTCGAAATCCCCCATTGAAATGAATGGCGGGCAACCAGGGGTCGAAGTCCCCCATTGAAATGAATGGCGGGCAACCAGGGGTCGAAGTCCCCCATTGAAATGAATGGCGGGCTACCAGGGGTCGAAATCCCCCATTGAAATGAATGGCGGGCGACCAGGGGTCGAAATCCCCCATTGAAATGAATGGCGGGCAACCAGGGGTCGAAGTCCCCCATTGAAATGAATGGCGGGCAACCAGGGGTCGAAGTCCCCCATTGAAATGAATGGCGGGCTACCAGGGGTCCAAGTCCCCCATTGAAATGAATGGCGGGCTACCAGGGGTCGAAGTCCCCCATTGAAATGAATGGCGGGCTACCAGGGGTCGAAATCCCCCATTGAAATGAATGGCGGGCGACCAGGGGTCGAAATCCCCCATTGAAATGAATGGCGGGCGACCAGGGGTCGAAATCCCCCATTGAAATGAATGGCGGGCAACCAGGGGTCGAAGTCCCCCATTGAAATGAATGGCGGGCAACCAGGGGTCGAAAGTCCCCATTGAAATGAATGGCGGGCGACCAGGGGTCGAAATTCCCCATTGAAATGAATGGCGGGCAACCAGGGGTCGAAATTCCCCATTGAAATGAATGGGCCCATTCATTTTCAATGGCCGGGCTACCAGGGGCGCAGTACCACCTGTCGTCATTAGGGGCGCTGTAGATAGGGGACCGAGTCCCCCCATTCGAGAGGTTTGCACCCAAACCTCAAAATGGTTGGTGTACAATTATAGGAGAGACCTTTTTAAGACGTGGGAGCTCCAGGGCAAATCAAGGGAGGCTCGACCAACCCATATCCGCTTTAGATGCACTTTAGGTCGGACTCCCTTGCCAGATGGTCCCCTCCTCAGCCTGGTTCTCGAATTTTTTCTAAGTCAGCCCAACTTGGAAATATTTTCAGAGTGCCACTTTCAAGGGAGTTTCGCCCAACCCCTATCCGCCTAAGAGGCACTTCAGGTCGGCCTGACTGGCCACATTTTCCCCCTCCTCATCCTGGTTCTCGAATTTTTTCTAAGTCAGCCAAACTTGGAAATTTTTTCAGAGTGCCACTTTCAAGGGAGTTTCGCCCAACCCCTATCCGCCTAAGAGGCACTTCAGGTCGGCCTGACTGGCCACATTTTCCCCCTCCTCATCCTGGTTCTCGAATTTTTTCTAAGTCAGCCAAACTTGGAAATTTTTTCAGAGTGCCACTTTCAAGGGAGTTTCGCCCAACCCCTATCCGCCTAAGAGGCACTTCGGGTCGGCCTGACTGGCCACATTTTCCCCCTCCTCATCCTGGTTCTCGAATTTTTTCTAAGTCAGCCAAACTTGGAAATTTTTTCAGAGTGCCACTTTCAAGGGAGTTTCGCCCAACCCTTATCCGCCTAAGAGGCACTTCAGGTCGGCCTGACTGGCCACATTTTCCCCCTCCTCATCCTGGTTCTCGAATTTTTTCTAAGTCAGCCAAACTTGGAAATTTTTTCAGAGTGCCACTTTCAAGGGAGTTTCGCCCAACCCCTATCCGCCTAAGAGGCACTTCGGGTCGGCCTGACTGGCCACATTTTCCCCCTCCTCATCCTGGTTCTCGAATTTTTTCTAAGTCAGCCAAACTTGGAAATTTTTTCAGAGTGCCACTTTCAAGGGAGTTTCGCCCAACCCTTATCCGCCTAAGAGGCACTTCAGGTCGGCCTGACTGGCCACATTTTCCCCCTCCTCATCCTGGTTCTCGAATTTTTTCTAAGTCAGCCAAACTTGGAAATTTTTTCAGAGTGCCACTTTCAAGGGAGTTTCGCCCAACCCCTATCCGCCTAAGAGGCACTTCGGGTCGGCCTGACTGGCCACATTTTCCCCCTCCTCATCCTGGTTCTCGAATTTTTTCTAAGTCAGCCAAACTTGGAAATTTTTTCTGAGTGCCACTTTCAAGGGAGTTTCGCCCAACCCCTATCCGCCTAAGAGGCACTTCAGGTCGGCCTGACTGGCCACATTTTCCCCCTCCTCATCCTGGTTCTCGAATTTTTTCTAAGTCAGCCAAACTTGGAAATTTTTTCAGAGTGCCACTTTCAAGGGAGTTTCGCCCAACCCTTATCCGCCTAAGAGGCACTTCAGGTCGGCCTGACTGGCCACATTTTCCCCCTCCTCATCCTGGTTCTCGAATTTTTTCTAAGTCAGCCAAACTTGGAAATTTTTTCAGAGTGCCACTTTCAAGGGAGTTTCGCCCAACCCCTATCCGCCTAAGAGGCACTTCGGGTCGGCCTGACTGGCCACATTTTCCCCCTCCTCATCCTGGTTCTCGAATTTTTTCTAAGTCAGCCAAACTTGGAAATTTTTTCTGAGTGCCACTTTCAAGGGAGTTTCGCCCAACCCCTATCCGCCTAAGAGGCACTTCAGGTCGGCCTGACTGGCCACATTTTCCCCCTCCTCATCCTGGTTCTCGAATTTTTTCTAAGTCAGCCAAACTTGGAAATTTTTTCAGAGTGCCACTTTCAAGGGAGTTTCGCCCAACCCCTATCCGCCTAAGAGGCACTTCGGGTCGGCCTGACTGGCCACATTTTCCCCCTCCTCATCCTGGTTCTCGAATTTTTTCTAAGTCAGCCAAACTTGGAAATTTTTTCAGAGTGCCACTTTCAAGGGAGTTTCGCCCAACCCCTATCCGCCTAAGAGGCACTTCAGGTCGGCCTGACTGGCCACATTTTCCCCCTCCTCATCCTGGTTCTCGAATTTTTTCTAAGTCAGCCAAACTTGGAAATTTTTTCAGAGTGCCACTTTCAAGGGAGTTTCGCCCAACCCCTATCCGCCTAAGAGGCACTTCGGGTCGGCCTGACTGGCCACATTTTCCCCCTCCTCATCCTGGTTCTCGAATTTTTTCTAAGTCAGCCAAACTTGGAAATTTTTTCAGAGTGCCACTTCCAAGGGAGTTTCGCCCAATCCCTATCCGACTTAGAGGCACTTCGGGTCGGCCTCCCTGGCCAGATTTTCCCCCTCCTCAGCCCCGGTTCTCAAATTTTTTTCCAAGTCGGCCGATCTTCCGGATATTTTCAGAGCGCCGCCCCCGGAGCCTCCGGAGCCTCGGCAGCAGGCCGTCGCCCGCGACACGCCGCACCTTCTCCCACGTACGAACGGCATCCAAGACCCGCCTTCGGAGGGCCCCCGCCGGCCGGCCTCGCGCCGGTGTTCGGGCGGGCGGCTCCTCCGGCTCGCGGGTCGCCTTACAGCGCCCCGGCCACCGCGAACGCCGGCCTTTGACGGCCCGGCGCTCGCACAGCCCCGGCGCGCCCGATTGGAAGCGAGGCCGAGACGCCCCCCGAACCGGCGACGTACGCC
>NW_028233562.1:20000-22500 GCF_054856555.1 Leptonotus elevatus | reverse complement strand
GGAGCTCCAGCGGACCGGGGGGAGCGCGCCCGTCTTCGGGGCTTGTTGCTGGCCGTTGGAGGAGCTCCAGCGGACCGCGGGGAGCGCGCCCGTCTTCGGGGCTTGTTGCTGGCCGTTGGCGGAGCTCCAGCGGACCGCGGGGAGCGCGCCCGTCTTCGGGGCTTGTTGCTGGCCGTTGGAGGAGCTCCAGCGGACCGCGGGGAGCGCGCCCGTCTTCGGGGCTTGTTGCTGGCCGTTGGAGGAGCTCCAGCGGACCGGGGGGAGCGCGCCCGTCTTCGGGGCTTGTTGCTGGCCGTTGGAGGAGCTCCAGCGGACCGCGGGGAGCGCGCCCGTCTTCGGGGCTTGTTGCTGGCCGTTGGAGGAGCTCCAGCGGACCGGGGGGAGCGCGTCCGTCTTCGGGGCTTGTTGCTGGCCGTTGGAGGAGCTCCAGCGGACCGCGGGGAGCGCGCCCGTCTTCGGGGCTTGTTGCTGGCCGTTGGCGGAGCTCCAGCGGACCGCGGGGAGCGCGCCCGTCTTCGGGGCTTGTTGCTGGCCGTTGGAGGAGCTCCAGCGGACCGCGGGGAGCGCGCCCGTCTTCGGGGCTTGTTGCTGGCCGTTGGAGGAGCTCCAGCGGACCGGGGGGAGCGCGCCCGTCTTCGGGGCTTGTTGCTGGCCGTTGGAGGAGCTCCAGCGGACCGGGGGGGAGCCGGGCGTTCGAGTTGCCCAGGCAGGGGGTTATCCTCCACTAGCAAACCTCCATGAGCAGCGGAGCCCGTCAGCTGCGCCAAAAAGAACCACACGAGGGCGGCCTGGGGTTGAAATCCCCCGCCACATAGGAACGAATGCCGGGCGTTCGAGTTGCCCAGGCAGGGGGTTATCCTCCACTAGCAAACCTCCATGAGCAGCGGAGCCCGTCAGCTGCGCCAAAAAGAACCACACGAGGGCGACCTGGGGTTGAAATCCCCCGCCACATAGGAACGAATGCCGGGCGTTCGAGTTGCCCAGGCAGGGGGTTATCCTCCACTAGCAAACCTCCACGAGCAGCGGAGCCCGTCAGCTGCGCCAAAAAGAACCACACGAGGGCGACCTGGGGTTGAAATCCCCCGCCACATAGGAACGAATGCCGGGCAACCAGGGGTCGAAATCCCCCATTGAAATGAATGGCGGGCAACCAGGGGTCGAAGTCCCCCATTGAAATGAATGGCGGGCAACCAGGGGTCGAAGTCCCCCATTGAAATGAATGGCGGGTTACCAGGGGTCGAAATCCCCCATTGAAATGAATGGCGGGCGACCAGGGGTCGAAATCCCCCATTGAAATGAATGGCGGGCAACCAGGGGTCGAAGTCCCCCATTGAAATGAATGGCGGGCAACCAGGGGTCGAAGTCCCCCATTGAAATGAATGGCGGGCTACCAGGGGTCGAAATCCCCCATTGAAATGAATGGCGGGCGACCAGGGGTCGAAATCCCCCATTGAAATGAATGGCGGGCAACCAGGGGTCGAAGTCCCCCATTGAAATGAATGGCGGGCAACCAGGGGTCGAAGTCCCCCATTGAAATGAATGGCGGGCTACCAGGGGTCCAAGTCCCCCATTGAAATGAATGGCGGGCTACCAGGGGTCGAAGTCCCCCATTGAAATGAATGGCGGGCTACCAGGGGTCGAAATCCCCCATTGAAATGAATGGCGGGCGACCAGGGGTCGAAATTCCCCATTGAAATGAATGGCGGGCAACCAGGGGTCGAAATTCCCCATTGAAATGAATGGGCCCATTCATTTTCAATGGCCGGGCTACCAGGGGCGCAGTACCACCTGTCGTCATTAGGGGCGCTGTAGATAGGGGACCGAGTCCCCCCATTCGAGAGGTTTGCACCCAAACCTCAAAATGGTTGGTGTACAATTATAGGAGAGACCTTTTTAAGACGTGGGAGCTCCAGGGCAAATCAAGGGAGGCTCGACCAACCCATATCCGCTTTAGATGCACTTTAGGTCGGACTCCCTTGCCAGATGGTCCCCTCCTCAGCCTGGTTCTCGAATTTTTTCTAAGTCAGCCCAACTTGGAAATATTTTCAGAGTGCCACTTTCAAGGGAGTTTCGCCCAACCCCTATCCGCCTAAGAGGCACTTCAGGTCGGCCTGACTGGCCACATTTTCCCCCTCCTCATCCTGGTTCTCGAATTTTTTCTAAGTCAGCCAAACTTGGAAATTTTTTCAGAGTGCCACTTTCAAGGGAGTTTCGCCCAACCCCTATCCGCCTAAGAGGCACTTCAGGTCGGCCTGACTGGCCACATTTTCCCCCTCCTCATCCTGGTTCTCGAATTTTTTCTAAGTCAGCCAAACTTGGAAATTTTTTCAGAGTGCCACTTTCAAGGGAGTTTCGCCCAACCCCTATCCGCCTAAGAGGCACTTCGGGTCGGCCTGACTGGCCACATTTTCCCCCTCCTCATCCTGGTTCTCGAATTTTTTCTAAGTCAGCCAAACTTGGAAATTTTTTCAGAGTGCCACTTTCAAGGGAGTTTCGCCCA
>NW_028233562.1:2500-7500 GCF_054856555.1 Leptonotus elevatus | reverse complement strand
TGGCCGTTGGAGGAGCTCCAGCGGACCGCGGGGAGCGCGCCCGTCTTCGGGGCTTGTTGCTGGCCGTTGGCGGAGCTCCAGCGGACCGCGGGGAGCGCGCCCGTCTTCGGGGCTTGTTGCTGGCCGTTGGAGGAGCTCCAGCGGACCGGGGGGAGCGCGCCCGTCTTCGGGGCTTGTTGCTGGCCGTTGGAGGAGCTCCAGCGGACCGCGGGGAGCGCGCCCGTCTTCGGGGCTTGTTGCTGGACGTTGGAGGAGCTCCAGCGGACCGGGGGGAGCGCGCCCGTCTTCGGGGCTTGTTGCTGGCCGTTGGAGGAGCTCCAGCGGACCGCGGGGAGCGCGCCCGTCTTCGGGGCTTGTTGCTGGCCGTTGGCGGAGCTCCAGCGGACCGCGGGGAGCGCGCCCCGTCTTCGGGGCTTGTTGCTGGCCGTTGGAGGAGCTCCAGCGACCGGGGGGGAGCCGGGCGTTCGAGTTGCCCAGGCAGGGGGTTATCCTCCACTAGCAAACCTCCATGAGCAGCGGAGCCCGGTCAGCTGCGCCAAAAAGAACCACACGAGGGCGACCTGGGGTTGAAATCCCCCGCCACATAGGAACGAATGCCGGGCGTTCGAGTTGCCCAGGCAGGGGGTTATCCTCCACTAGCAAACCTCCATGAGCAGCGGAGCCCGGTCAGCTGCGCCAAAAAGAACCACACGAGGGCGACCTGGGGTTGAAATCCCCCGCCACATAGGAACGAATGCCGGGCGTTCGAGTTGCCCAGGCAGGGGGTTATCCTCCACTAGCAAACCTCCATGAGCAGCGGAGCCCGGTCAGCTGCGCCAAAAAGAACCACACGAGGGCGACCTGGGGTTGAAATCCCCCGCCACATAGGAACGAATGCCGGGCGTTCGAGTTGCCCAGGCAGGGGGTTATCCTCCACTAGCAAACCTCCATGAGCAGCGGAGCCCGGTCAGCTGCGCCAAAAAGAACCACACGAGGGCGACCTGGGGTTGAAATCCCCCGCCACATAGGAACGAATGCCGGGCGTTCGAGTTGCCCAGGCAGGGGGTTATCCTCCACTAGCAAACCTCCATGAGCAGCGGAGCCCGGTCAGCTGCGCCAAAAAGAACCACACGAGGGCGGCCTGGGGTTGAAATCCCCCGCCACATAGGAACGAATGCCGGGCGTTCGAGTTGCCCAGGCAGGGGGTTATCCTCCACTAGCAAACCTCCATGAGCAGCGGAGCCCGGTCAGCTGCGCCAAAAAGAACCACACGAGGGCGACCTGGGGTTGAAATCCCCCGCCACATAGGAACGAATGCCGGGCGTTCGAGTTGCCCAGGCAGGGGGTTATCCTCCACTAGCAAACCTCCATGAGCAGCGGAGCCCGGTCAGCTGCGCCAAAAAGAACCACACGAGGGCGGACCTGGGGGTTGAAATCCCCCGCCACATAGGAACGAATGCCGGGCGTTCGAGTTGCCCAGGCAGGGGGTTATCCTCCACTAGCAAACCTCCATGAGCAGCGGAGCCCGGTCAGCTGCGCCAAAAAGAACCACACGAGGGCGACCTGGGGTTGAAATCCCCCGCCACATAGGAACGAATGCCGGGCGTTCGAGTTGCCCAGGCAGGGGGTTATCCTCCACTAGCAAACCTCCATGAGCAGCGGAGCCCGTCAGCTGCGCCAAAAAGAACCACACGAGGGCGGCCTGGGGTTGAAATCCCCCGCCACATAGGAACGAATGCCGGGCGTTCGAGTTGCCCAGGCAGGGGGTTATCCTCCACTAGCAAACCTCCATGAGCAGCGGAGCCCGTCAGCTGCGCCAAAAAGAACCACACGAGGGCGACCTGGGGTTGAAATCCCCCGCCACATAGGAACGAATGCCGGGCGTTCGAGTTGCCCAGGCAGGGGGTTATCCTCCACTAGCAAACCTCCACGAGCAGCGGAGCCCGTCAGCTGCGCCAAAAAGAACCACACGAGGGCGACCTGGGGTTGAAATCCCCCGCCACATAGGAACGAATGGCGGGCGACCAGGGGTCGAAATCCCCCATTGAAATGAATGGCGGGCAACCAGGGGTCGAAGTCCCCCATTGAAATGAATGGCGGGCAACCAGGGGTCGAAGTCCCCCATTGAAATGAATGGCGGGCTACCAGGGGTCGAAATCCCCCATTGAAATGAATGGCGGGCAACCAGGGGTCGAAGTCCCCCATTGAAATGAATGGCGGGCAACCAGGGGTCGAAGTCCCCCATTGAAATGAATGGCGGGCTACCAGGGGTCGAAATCCCCCATTGAAATGAATGGCGGGCGACCAGGGGTCGAAATCCCCCATTGAAATGAATGGCGGGCAACCAGGGGTCGAAGTCCCCCATTGAAATGAATGGCGGGCAACCAGGGGTCGAAGTCCCCCATTGAAATGAATGGCGGGCTACCAGGGGTCCAAGTCCCCCATTGAAATGAATGGCGGGCTACCAGGGGTCGAAGTCCCCCATTGAAATGAATGGCGGGCTACCAGGGGTCGAAATCCCCCATTGAAATGAATGGCGGGCGACCAGGGGTCGAAATCCCCCATTGAAATGAATGGCGGGCGACCAGGGGTCGAAATCCCCCATTGAAATGAATGGCGGGCAACCAGGGGTCGAAGTCCCCCATTGAAATGAATGGCGGGCTACCAGGGGTCGAAATCCCCCATTGAAATGAATGGCGGGCGACCAGGGGTCGAAATCCCCCATTGAAATGAATGGCGGGCTACCAGGGGTCCAAGTCCCCCATTGAAATGAATGGCGGGCTACCAGGGGTCGAAGTCCCCCATTGAAATGAATGGCGGGCTACCAGGGGTCGAAATCCCCCATTGAAATGAATGGCGGGCGACCAGGGGTCGAAATCCCCCATTGAAATGAATGGCGGGCAACCAGGGGTCGAAAGTCCCCATTGAAATGAATGGCGGGCGACCAGGGGTCGAAATTCCCCATTGAAATGAATGGCGGGCAACCAGGGGTCGAAATTCCCCATTGAAATGAATGGGCCCATTCATTTTCAATGGCCGGGCTACCAGGGGCGCAGTACCACCTGTCGTCATTAGGGGCGCTGTAGATAGGGGACCGAGTCCCCCCATTCGAGAGGTTTGCACCCAAACCTCAAAATGGTTGGTGTACAATTATAGGAGAGACCTTTTTAAGACGTGGGAGCTCCAGGGCAAATCAAGGGAGGCTCGACCAACCCATATCCGCTTTAGATGCACTTTAGGTCGGACTCCCTTGCCAGATGGTCCCCTCCTCAGCCTGGTTCTCGAATTTTTTCTAAGTCAGCCCAACTTGGAAATATTTTCAGAGTGCCACTTTCAAGGGAGTTTCGCCCAACCCCTATCCGCCTAAGAGGCACTTCAGGTCGGCCTGACTGGCCACATTTTCCCCCTCCTCATCCTGGTTCTCGAATTTTTTCTAAGTCAGCCAAACTTGGAAATTTTTTCAGAGTGCCACTTTCAAGGGAGTTTCGCCCAACCCCTATCCGCCTAAGAGGCACTTCAGGTCGGCCTGACTGGCCACATTTTCCCCCTCCTCATCCTGGTTCTCGAATTTTTTCTAAGTCAGCCAAACTTGGAAATTTTTTCAGAGTGCCACTTTCAAGGGAGTTTCGCCCAACCCCTATCCGCCTAAGAGGCACTTCGGGTCGGCCTGACTGGCCACATTTTCCCCCTCCTCATCCTGGTTCTCGAATTTTTTCTAAGTCAGCCAAACTTGGAAATTTTTTCAGAGTGCCACTTTCAAGGGAGTTTCGCCCAACCCTTATCCGCCTAAGAGGCACTTCAGGTCGGCCTGACTGGCCACATTTTCCCCCTCCTCATCCTGGTTCTCGAATTTTTTCTAAGTCAGCCAAACTTGGAAATTTTTTCAGAGTGCCACTTTCAAGGGAGTTTCGCCCAACCCCTATCCGCCTAAGAGGCACTTCGGGTCGGCCTGACTGGCCACATTTTCCCCCTCCTCATCCTGGTTCTCGAATTTTTTCTAAGTCAGCCAAACTTGGAAATTTTTTCAGAGTGCCACTTTCAAGGGAGTTTCGCCCAACCCTTATCCGCCTAAGAGGCACTTCAGGTCGGCCTGACTGGCCACATTTTCCCCTCCTCATCCTGGTTCTCGAATTTTTTCTAAGTCAGCCAAACTTGAAATTTTTTCAGAGTGCCACTTTCAAGGGAGTTTCGCCCAACCCCTATCCGCCTAAGAGGCACTTCGGGTCGGCCTGACTGGCCACATTTTCCCCCTCCTCATCCTGGTTCTCGAATTTTTTCTAAGTCAGCCAAACTTGGAAATTTTTTCTGAGTGCCACTTTCAAGGGGGAGTTTCGCCCAACCCCTATCCGCCTAAGAGGCACTTCAGGTCGGCCTGACTGGCCACATTTTCCCCCTCCTCATCCTGGTTCTCGAATTTTTTCTAAGTCAGCCAAACTTGGAAATTTTTTCAGAGTGCCACTTTCAAGGGAGTTTCGCCCAACCCTTATCCGCCTAAGAGGCACTTCAGGTCGGCCTGACTGGCCACATTTTCCCCCTCCTCATCCTGGTTCTCGAATTTTTTCTAAGTCAGCCAAACTTGGAAATTTTTTCAGAGTGCCACTTTCAAGGGAGTTTCGCCCAACCCCTATCCGCCTAAGAGGCACTTCGGGTCGGCCTGACTGGCCACATTTTCCCCCTCCTCATCCTGGTTCTCGAATTTTTTCTAAGTCAGCCAAACTTGGAAATTTTTTCTGAGTGCCACTTTCAAGGGAGTTTCGCCCAACCCCTATCCGCCTAAGAGGCACTTCAGGTCGGCCTGACTGGCCACATTTTCCCCCTCCTCATCCTGGTTCTCGAATTTTTTCTAAGTCAGCCAAACTTGGAAATTTTTTCAGAGTGCCACTTTCAAGGGAGTTTCGCCCAACCCCTATCCGCCTAAGAGGCACTTCGGGTCGGCCTGACTGGCCACATTTTCCCCCTCCTCATCCTGGTTCTCGAATTTTTTCTAAGTCAGCCAAACTTGGAAATTTTTTCAGAGTGCC
>NW_028233561.1:0-48227 GCF_054856555.1 Leptonotus elevatus | reverse complement strand
AAATCTTCAAAATGAGCAAAAGCACAATGAAATTAATGCTTAGAAATCATCTTCATTAATTTGCATATACATTAACACTAACTCGACAGCAAAAAGTTTGAGTCTACAACATTTAGTTTAAGGTGTTGAGAGCCAAAATGCACTTTTTATGGCATTTAAAATGCATTTTTCAGCCTGATTGTACACTTCAGGTGAAAAATGTCAAAATCTTCAAAATGAGCCAAAAAGCACAATGAAATTAATGCTTGAATTCATCTTCATTTTGCTAAAATATACTAATGACAGCAAAAGTTTGAGTCCTACAACATTTAGTTAAGAGTGGTGAGAGCAAAAGGAACTTTTTATGGCTTTAAATGCATTTTACAGCATGATTGTAGACTTCAGGGTGAAAATGTCAAAATCTTCAAAATGAGCAAAAGCACAATGAAATTAATGCCTTTGAATCATCTTCATTTTGCTAAAATATCACTAATGACAACAAAATAGTTTGAGTCTACAACATTTAGTTAAGGTGTGAGAGCCAAAATGAACTTTTTATGGCTTGAAAGGCATTTTCAGCCTGAGTGTACAACTTTAGGTGAAAATTGTCAAAATCTTCAAATGAGCAACAAGCACAATGAAATTAATGCTTGAATCATCTTCATTGTGCTAAATACACTAATGACAGCAAAAGTTTGAGTCTACAACATTTATTTAGGTGTGAGAGCCAAAATGAACTTTTTTATGGCTTTAAATGCATTTTCAGCCCGATTGTACACTTTCAGTGTGAAAATAGTCAAAATCTTCAAAATGAGCAAAAGCACAATAAAATTAATAGCTTGAATCATCCTTCATTTTGCTAAAATCATACTAATGACAGCAAAAAGTTATGAGTCTACAACATTTAGTTAAGGTGTGAGAGCAAAAATGAACTTTTTATGGCTTTAAATGCCATTTTCAGCCTGATTGTACAATTCAGGTGAAAATGTCCAAAATCTTCAAAATGAGCAAAAGCACAATGAAATTAATGCTTGAATCATCTTCATTTTGCTAACATACACTAATGACAGCAAAAAGTTTGAGTCTACAACATTTAGTTAAGGTGTGAGAGCCAAAATGAACTTTTATGGCTTTAACTTGCATTTTCAGCCTGATTGTACACTTCAGGTGAAAATGTCAAAATCTTCAAAATGAGCAAAAGCACAATGAAATTAATGCTTGAATCATCTTCATTTAGCTAAAACTACACTAATGACAGCAAAAAGTTTGAGTCTACAACATTTAGTTAAGGTGTGAGAGCCAAAATGAACTTTTTATGGCTTTAATGCATTTTCAGCCTGATTGTAGACTTCAGGTGAAAATGTCAAAATCTTCAAAATGAGCAAAAGCACAATGAAATTAATGCTTGTAATCATCTTCATTTTGCTAAAATACACTAATGACAGCAAAAGTTTGAGTCTACAACATTTAGTTAAGGTGTGAGAGCCAAAATGAACTTTTTATGGCTTTAAATGCATTTTCAGCCTGATTGTACACTTCAGGTGAAAATGTCAAAATCTTCAAAATGAGCAAAAGCACAATGAAATTAATGCTTGAATCATCTTCATTTTGCTAAAATACACTAATGACAGCAAAAAGTTTGAGTCTACAACATTTAGTTAAGGTGTTGAGAGCCAAAATGAACTTTTTATGGCTTTAAATGCATTTTCAGCCCTGATTGTAGACTTCAGGTGAAAATGTCAAATATCTTCAAAATGAGCAAAAGCACAATGAAATTAATGCTTGAATCATCTTCATTTTGCTAAAATACACTAATGACAGCAAAAAGTTTGAGTCTACAACATTTAGTTAAGGTGTGAGAGCCAAATGAACTTTTTATGGCTTTAAATGCATTTTCAGCCTGATTGTACACTTCAGGTGAAAATGTCAAAATCTTCAAAATGAGCAAAAGCACAATGAAATTAATGCTTGAATCATCTTCATTTTGCTAACATACACTAATGACAGCAAAAAGTTTGAGTCTACAACATTTAGTTAAGGTGTGAGAGCCAAAATGAACTTTTTATGCTTTAAATGCATTTTCAGCCTGATTGTACACTTCAGGTGAAAATGTCAAAATCTTCAAAATGAGCAAAAGCACAATGAAATTAATGCTTGAATCATCTTCATTTTGCTAAAATAACTAATGACAGCTAAAAGAGTTTGAGTCTACAACATTTAGTTAAGGTGTGAGAGCCAAAATGAACTTTTATTGCTTTAAACGCTGTTTCAGCCCTAATTGTACACTTCAGGGTGAAAATGTCAAAATCTTCAAAATGAGCAAAAGCACAATGAAATTAATGCTTGAATCATCTTCATTTTGCTAACAATACACTAATGACAGCAAAAAGTTTGAGTCTACAACATTTAGTTAAGGTGTGAGAGCCAAAATGAACTTTTTATGGCTTTAAATGCATTTTCAGCCTGATTGTACACTTCAGGTGAAAATGTCAAAAATCTTCAAATTGAGCAAAAAGCACAATGAAATTAATGCTTGAATCATCTTCATTTTGCTAACATACACTAATGACAGCAAAAAGTTTGAGTCTACAACATTTAGTTAAGGTGTGAGAGCCAAAATGAACTTTTTATGGCTTTAAATGCATTTTCAGCCTGATTGTACACTTCAGGTGAAAATGTCAAAATCTTCAAAATGAGCAAAAGCACAATGAAATTAATGCTTGAATCATCTTCATTTTGCAAAAATACACTAATGACAGCAAAAAGTTTGAGTCTACAACATTTAGTTAAGGTGTGAGAGCCAAAATTGAACTTTTTATTGCTTTTAAAACGCGTTTTCAGCCCTAATTGTACACTTCAGGTGAAAATGTCAAAATCTTCAAAATGAGCAAAAGCACAATGAAATTAATGCTTGAATCATCTTCATTTTGCTAAAATACACTAATGACAGCAAAAAGTTTGAGTCTACAACATTTAGTTAAGGTGTGAGAGCCAAAATGAACTTTTTATGGCTTTAAATTCATTTTCAGCCCGATTGTACACTTCAGGTGAAAATGTCAAAATCTTCAAAATGAGCAAAAGCACAATGAAAATTAATGCTTGAATCATCTTCATTTGCTAACATACACTAATGACAGCAAAAAGTTTGAGTCTACAACATTTAGTTAAGGTGTGAGAGCCAAAATGAACTTTTTATTGCTTTAAATGCTTTTTCAGCCCTGAATTGGTACACTTCAGGTGAAAATGTCAAAATCTTCAAAATGAGCAAAAGCACAATGAAATTAATGCTTGAATCATCTTCATTTTGCTAAAATACACTAATGACAGCAAAAAGTTTGAGTCTACAACATTTAGTTAAGGTGTGAGAGCCAAATGAACTTTTTATGGCTTTAAATGCATTTTCAGCCTGATTGTACACTTCAGGTGAAAATGTCAAAATCTTCAAAATGAGCAAAAGCACAATGAAATTAATGCTTGAATCATCTTCATTTTGCTAACATACACTAATGACAGCAAAAAGTTTGAGTCTACAACATTTATTTAAGGTGTGAGAGCAAAAATGAACTTTTTATGGCTTTAAATGCATTTTCAGCCTGATTGTACACTTCAGGTGAAAATGTCAAAATCTTCAAAATGAGCAAAAAGCACAATAAAATTAATGCTTGAATCATCTTCATTTGCTAAAATATACTAATGACAGCAAAAAGTTTGAGTCTACAACATTTAGTTAAGGGTGTGAGAGCCAAAATGAACTTTTTATTGCTTTAAAACGCGGTTTTCAGCCCCTAATTGTACACTTCAGGTGAAAATGTCAAATCTTCAAAATGAGCAAAAGCACAATGAAATTAATGCTTGAATCATCTTCATTTTGCTAAAATACACTAATGACAGCAAAAAGTTTGAGTCTACAACATTTAGTTAAGGTGTGAGAGCCAAATGAACTTTTATGGCTTTAAATGCATTTTCAGCCTGATTGTACACTTCAGGTGAAAAATGTCAAAATCTTCAAAAATGAGCAAAAGCACAATGAAAATTAATGCTTGAATCATCTTCATTTTGCTAAAATACACTAATGACAGCAAAAAGTTTGAGTCTACAACATTTAGTTAAGGGTGTGAGAGCCAAATGAACTTTTTATGGCTTTAAATGCATTTTCAGCCTGATTGTACACTTCAGGTGAAAATGTCAAAATCTTCAAAATGAGCAAAAGCACAATGAAATTAATGCTTGAATCATCTTCATTTTGCTAAAATACACTAATGACAGCAAAAAGTTTGAATCTACAACATTTAGTTAAGGTGTGAGAGCCAAAATGAACTTTTATTGCTTTAAATGCATTTTTCAGCCCGATTGTACACTTCAGGTGTAAAAATGTCAAAATCTTCAAAATGAGCAAAAGCACAACGAAAATTAATGCTTGAATCATCTTCATTTTGCTAACATACACTAATGACAGCAAAAAGTTTGAGTCTACAACATTTAGTTAAGGTGTGAGAGCCAAAATGAACTTTTTATTGCTTTAAATGCATTTTCAGCCTGATTGTACACTTCAGGTGAAAATGTCAAAATCTTCAAAATGAGCAAAAGCACAATGAAATTAATGCTTGAATCATCTTCATTTTGCTAAAATACACTAATGACAGCAAAAAGTTGAGTCTACAACATTTAGTTAAGGGTGTGAGAGCCAAAATGAACTTTTTATGGCTTTAAATTGCATTTTCAGCCTGATTGTACACTTCAGGTGAAATGTCAAAATCTTCAAAATGAGCAAAAGCACAATGAAATTAATGCTTGAATCATCTTCATTTTGCTAACATACACTAATGACAGCAAAAAGTTGAGTCTACAACATTTAGTTAAGGTGTGAGAGCCAAAATGAACTTTTTATGGCTTTAAATGCATTTCAGCCCGATTGTACACTTCAGGTGAAAATGTCCAAAATCTTCAAAATGAGCAAAGCACAATAAAATTAATGCTTGAATCATCCTTCATTTTGCTAAAATATATAATGACAGCAAAAAAGTTTTAGGTCTACAACATTTAGTTAAGGTGTGAGAGCCAAAATGAACTTTTTATTGCTTTAAACGCGTTTTCAGCCCCTAATTGTACACTTCAGGTGAAAATGTCAAAATCTTAAAAATGAGCAAAAGCACAATGAAATTAATGCTTGAATCATCTTCATTTGCTAAAATACACTAATGACAGCAAAAAGTTTGAGTCTACAACATTTAGTTAAGGTGTGAGAGCCAAAATGAACTTTTTATGGCTTTAAATGCATTTTCAGCCTGATTGTAGACTTCAGGTGAAAATGTCAAAATCTTCAAAATGAGCAAAAGCACAATGAAATTAATGCTTGAATCATCTTCATTTGCTAAAATACACTAATGACAACAAAAAGTTTGAGTCTACAACATTTAGTTAAGGTGTGAGAGCCAAAATGAACTTTTTATGGCTTTAAATGCATTTTCAGCCTGATTGTACACTTCAGGTGTAAATGTCAAAATCTTCAAAATGAGCAAAAGCACAATGAAATTAATGCTTGAATCATCTTCATTTTGCTAAAATACACTAATGACAGCAAAAAGTTTGAGTCTACAACATTTAGTTAAGGTGTGAGAGCCAAAATGAACTTTTTATGGCTTTAAATGCATTTTCAGCCCGATTTGTACACTTCAGGTGAAAATGTCAAAATCTTCAAAATGAGCAAAAGCACAATAAAATTAATGCCTTGAATCATCTTCATTTTGTGCTAAAATATACTAATGACAGCAAAAAGTTTGAGTCTACACATTTAGTTAAGGTGTGAGAGCCAAAATGAACTTTTTATTGCTTTAAACGCGTTTTCAGCCCCTAATTGTACACTTCAGGTGAAAATGTCAAAATCTTCAAAATGAGCAAAAGCACAATGAAATTAATGCTTGAATCATCTTCATTTTGCTAAAATACACTAATGACAGCAAAAAGTTTGAGTCTACAACATTTAGTTAAGTGTGTGAGAGCCAAAATGAACTGTTTTATGGCTTTAAATGCATTTTCAGCCCGATTGTACACTTCAGGTGAAAATGTCAAAATCTTCAAAATGAGCAAAAGCACAATGAAATTAATGCTTGAATCATCTTCATTTTGCTAAAATACACTAATGACAGCAAAAAGTTTGAGTCTACAACATTTAGTTAAGGTGTGAGAGCCAAAATGAACTTTTTATGGCTTTAAATGCATTTTCAGCCTGATTGTACACTTCAGGTGAAAATGTCAAAATCTTCAAAATGAGCAAAAGCACAATGAAATTAATGCTTGAATCATCTTCATTTTGCTAAAATACACTAATGACAGCAAAAAGTTTGAGTCTACAACATTTAGTTAAGGTGTGAGAGCCAAAATGAACTTTTTATGGCTTTAAATGCATTTTCAGCCTGATTGTACACTTCAGGTGAAAATGTCAAAATCTTCAAAATGAGCAAAAGCACAATGAAATTAATGCTTGAATCATCTTCATTTTGCTAACATACACTAATGACAGCAAAAAGTTTGAGTCTACAACATTTAGTTAAGGTGTGAGAGCCAAAATGAACTTTTTATGGCTTTAAATGCATTTTCAGCCTGATTGTACACTTCAGGTGAAAATGTCAAAATCTTCAAAATGAGCAAAAGCACAATGAAATTAATGCTTGAATCATCTTCATTTTGCTAAAATACACTAATGACAGCAAAAAGTTTGAGTCTACAACATTTAGTTAAGGTGTGAGAGCCAAAATGAACTTTTTATGGCTTTAAATGCATTTTCAGCCTGATTGTACACTTCAGGTGAAAATGTCAAAATCTTCAAAATGAGCAAAAGCACAATGAAATTAATGCTTGAATCATCTTCATTTTGCTAACATACACTAATGACAGCAAAAGGTTTGAGTCTACAACATTTAGTTAAGGTGTGAGAGCCAAAATGAACTTTTTATGGCTTTAAATGCATTTTCAGCCCGATTGTACACTTCAGGTGAAAATGTCAAAATCTTCAAAATGAGCAAAAGCACAATAAAATTAATGCTTGAATCATCTTCATTTTGCTAAAATATACTAATGACAGCAAAAAGTTTGAGTCTACAACATTTAGTTAAGGTGTGAGAGCCAAAATGAACTTTTTATTGCTTTAAACGCGTTTTCAGCCCCTAATTGTACACTTCAGGTGAAAATGTCAAAATCTTAAAATGAGCAAAAGCACAATGAAATTAATGCTTGAATCATCTTCATTTTGCTAAAATACACTAATGACAGCAAAAAGTTTGAGTCTACAACATTTAGTTAAGGTGTGAGAGCCAAAATGAACTTTTTATGGCTTTAAATGCATTTTCAGCCTGATTGTAGACTTCAGGTGAAAATGTCAAAATCTTCAAAATGAGCAAAAGCACAATGAAATTAATGCTTGAATCATCTTCATTTTGCTAAAATACACTAATGACAACAAAAAGTTTGAGTCTACAACATTTAGTTAAGGTGTGAGAGCCAAAATGAACTTTTTATGGCTTTAAATGCATTTTCAGCCTGATTGTACACTTCAGGTGAAAATGTCAAAATCTTCAAAATGAGCAAAAGCACAATGAAATTAATGCTTGAATCATCTTCATTTTGCTAAAATACACTAATGACAGCAAAAAGTTTGAGTCTACAACATTTAGTTAAGGTGTGAGAGCCAAAATGAACTTTTTATGGCTTTAAATGCATTTTCAGCCCGATTGTACACTTCAGGTGAAAATGTCAAAATCTTCAAAATGAGCAAAAGCACAATAAAATTAATGCTTGAATCATCTTCATTTTGCTAACATACACTAATGACAGCAAAAAGTTTGAGTCTACAACATTTAGTTAAGGTGTGAGAGCCAAAATGAACTTTTTATGGCTTTAAATGCATTTTCAGCCTGATTGTACACTTCAGGTGAAAATGTCAAAATCTTCAAAATGAGCAAAAGCACAATGAAATTAATGCTTGAATCATCTTCATTTTGCTAAAATACACTAATGACAGCAAAAAGTTTGAGTCTACAACATTTAGTTAAGGTGTGAGAGCCAAAATGAACTTTTTATGGCTTTAAATGCATTTTCAGCCTGATTGTACACTTCAGGTGAAAATGTCAAAATCTTCAAAATGAGCAAAAGCACAATGAAATTAATGCTTGAATCATCTTCATTTTGCTAACATACACTAATGACAGCAAAAGGTTTGAGTCTACAACATTTAGTTAAGGTGTGAGAGCCAAAATGAACTTTTTATGGCTTTAAATGCATTTTCAGCCCGATTGTACACTTCAGGTGAAAATGTCAAAATCTTCAAAATGAGCAAAAGCACAATAAAATTAATGCTTGAATCATCTTCATTTTGCTAAAATATACTAACTGACAGCAAAAGTTTGAGTCTACAACATTTAGTTAAGGTGTGAGAGCCAAAATGAACTTTTTATTGCTTTAAACGCGTTTTCAGCCCCTAATTGTACACTTCAGGTGAAAATGTCAAAATCTTAAAAATGAGCAAAAGCACAATGAAATTAATGCTTGAATCATCTTCATTTTGCTAAAATACACTAATGACAGCAAAAAGTTTGAGTCTACAACATTTAGTTAAGGTGTGAGAGCCAAAATGAACTTTTTATGGCTTTAAATGCATTTTCAGCCTGATTGTAGACTTCAGGTGAAAATGTCAAAATCTTCAAAATGAGCAAAAGCACAATGAAATTAATGCTTGAATCATCTTCATTTTGCTAAAATACACTAATGACAACAAAAAGTTTGAGTCTACAACATTTAGTTAAGGTGTGAGAGCCAAAATTAACTTTTTATGGCTTTAAATGCATTTTCAGCCTGATTGTACACTTCAGGTGAAAATGTCAAAATCTTCAAAATGAGCAAAAGCACAATGAAATTAATGCTTGAATCATCTTCATTTTGCTAAAATACACTAATGACAGCAAAAAGTTTGAGTCTACAACATTTAGTTAAGGTGTGAGAGCCAAAATGAACTTTTTATGGCTTTAAATGCATTTTCAGCCCGATTGTACACTTCAGGTGAAAATGTCAAAATCTTCAAAATGAGCAAAAGCACAATAAAATTAATGCTTGAATCATCTTCATTTTGCTAAAATATACTAATGACAGCAAAAAGTTTGAGTCTACAACATTTAGTTAAGGTGTGAGAGCCAAAATGAACTTTTTTATTGCTTTAAACGCGTTTTCAGCCCCTAATTGTACACTTCAGGTGAAAATGTCAAAATCTTCAAAATGAGCAAAAGCACAATGAAATTAATGCTTGAATCATCTTCATTTTGCTACAATACACTAATGACAGCAAAAAGTTTGAGTCTACAACATTTAGTTAAGGTGTGAGAGCCAAAATGAACTTTTTATGGCTTTAAATGCATTTTCAGCCTGATTGTACACTTCAGGTGAAAATGTCAAAATCTTCAAAATGAGCAAAAGCACAATGAAATTAATGCTTGAATCATCTTCATTTTGCTAACATACACTAATGACAGCAAAAAGTTTGAGTCTACAACATTTAGTTAAGGTGTGAGAGCCAAAATGAACTTTTTATGGCTTTAAATGCATTTTCAGCCTGATTGTAGACTTCAGGTGAAAATGTCAAAATCTTCAAAATGAGCAAAAGCACAATGAAATTAATGCTTGAATCATCTTCATTTTGCTAAAATACACTAATGACAGCAAAAAGTTTGAGTCTACAACATTTAGTTAAGGTGTGAGAGCCAAAATGAACTTTTTATGGCTTTAAATGCATTTTCAGCCTGATTGTACACTTCAGGTGAAAATGTCAAAATCTTCAAAATGAGCAAAAGCACAATGAAATTAATGCTTGAATCATCTTCATTTTGCTAAAATACACTAATGACAGCAAAAAGTTTGAGTCTACAACATTTAGTTAAGGTGTGAGAGCCAAAATGAACTTTTTATGGCTTTAAATGCATTTTCAGCCTGATTGTACACTTCAGGTGAAAATGTCAAAATCTTCAAAATGAGCAAAAGCACAATGAAATTAATGCTTGAATCATCTTCATTTTGCTAAAATACACTAATGACAGCAAAAAGTTTGAGTCTACAACATTTAGTTAAGGTGTGAGAGCCAAAATGAACTTTTTATGGCTTTAAATGCATTTTCAGCCCGATTGTACACTTCAGGTGAAAATGTCAAAATCTTCAAAATGAGCAAAAGCACAATAAAATTAATGCTTGAATCATCTTCATTTTGCTAAAATATACTAATGACAGCAAAAAGTTTGAGTCTACAACATTTAGTTAAGGTGTGAGAGCCAAAATGAACTTTTTATTGCTTTAAACGCGTTTTCAGCCCCTAATTGTACACTTCAGGTGAAAATGTCAAAATCTTAAAAATGAGCAAAAGCACAATGAAATTAATGCTTGAATCATCTTCATTTTGCTAAAATACACTAATGACAGCAAAAAGTTTGAGTCTACAACATTTAGTTAAGGTGTGAGAGCCAAAATGAACTTTTTATGGCTTTAAATGCATTTTCAGCCTGATTGTAGACTTCAGGTGAAAATGTCAAAATCTTCAAAATGAGCAAAAGCACAATGAAATTAATGCTTGAATCATCTTCATTTTGCTAAAATACACTAATGACAACAAAAAGTTTGAGTCTACAACATTTAGTTAAGGTGTGAGAGCCAAAATGAACTTTTTATGGCTTTAAATGCATTTTCAGCCTGATTGTACACTTCAGGTGAAAATGTCAAAATCTTCAAAATGAGCAAAAGCACAATGAAATTAATGCTTGAATCATCTTCATTTTGCTAAAATATACTAATGACAGCAAAAAGTTTGAGTCTACAACATTTAGTTAAGGTGTGAGAGCCAAAATGAACTTTTTATTGCTTTAAACGCGTTTTCAGCCCCTAATTGTACACTTCAGGTGAAAATGTCAAAATCTTAAAAATGAGCAAAAGCACAATGAAATTAATGCTTGAATCATCTTCATTTTGCTAAAATACACTAATGACAGCAAAAAGTTTGAGTCTACAACATTTAGTTAAGGTGTGAGAGCCAAAATGAACTTTTTATGGCTTTAAATGCATTTTCAGCCTGATTGTAGACTTCAGGTGAAAATGTCAAAATCTTCAAAATGAGCAAAAGCACAATGAAATTAATGCTTGAATCATCTTCATTTTGCTAAAATACACTAATGACAACAAAAAGTTTGAGTCTACAACATTTAGTTAAGGTGTGAGAGCCAAAATGAACTTTTTATGGCTTTAAATGCATTTTCAGCCTGATTGTACACTTCAGGTGAAAATGTCAAAATCTTCAAAATGAGCAAAAGCACAATGAAATTAATGCTTGAATCATCTTCAGTTTGCTAAAATACACTAATGACAGCAAAAAGTTTGAGTCTACAACATTTAGTTAAGGTGTGAGAGCCAAAATGAACTTTTTATGGCTTTAAATGCATTTTCAGCCCGATTGTACACTTCAGGTGAAAATGTCAAAATCTTCAAAATGAGCAAAAGCACAATAAAATTAATGCTTGAATCATCTTCATTTTGCTAAAATATACTAATGACAGCAAAAAGTTTGAGTCTACAACATTTAGTTAAGGTGTGAGAGCCAAAATGAACTTTTTATTGCTTTAAACGCGTTTTCAGCCCCTAATTGTACACTTCAGGTGAAAATGTCAAAATCTTCAAAATGAGCAAAAGCACAATGAAATTAATGCTTGAATCATCTTCATTTTGCTACAATACACTAATGACAGCAAAAAGTTTGAGTCTACAACATTTAGTTAAGGTGTGAGAGCCAAAATGAACTTTTTATGGCTTTAAATGCATTTTCAGCCTGATTGTACACTTCAGGTGAAAATGTCAAAATCTTCAAAATGAGCAAAAGCACAATGAAATTAATGCTTGAATCATCTTCATTTTGCTAACATACACTAATGACAGCAAAAAGTTTGAGTCTACAACATTTAGTTAAGGTGTGAGAGCCAAAATGAACTTTGTATGGCTTTAAATGCATTTTCAGCCTGATTGTACACTTCAGGTGAAAATGTCAAAATCTTCAAAATGAGCAAAAGCACAATGAAATTAATGCTTGAATCATCTTCATTTTGCTAAAATACACTAATGACAGCAAAAAGTTTGAGTCTACAACATTTAGTTAAGGTGTGAGAGCCAAAATGAACTTTTTATGGCTTTAAATGCATTTTCAGCCTGATTGTAGACTTCAGGTGAAAATGTCAAAATCTTCAAAATGAGCAAAAGCACAATGAAATTAATGCTTGAATCATCTTCATTTTGCTAAAATACACTAATGACAACAAAAAGTTTGAGTCTACAACATTTAGTTAAGGTGTGAGAGCCAAAATGAACTTTTTATGGCTTTAAATGCATTTTCAGCCTGATTGTACACTTCAGGTGAAAATGTCAAAATCTTCAAAATGAGCAAAAGCACAATGAAATTAATGCTTGAATCATCTTCATTTTGCTAAAATACACTAATGACAGCAAAAAGTTTGAGTCTACAACATTTAGTTAAGGTGTGAGAGCCAAAATGAACTTTTTATGGCTTTAAATGCATTTTCAGCCCGATTGTACACTTCAGGTGAAAATGTCAAAATCTTCAAAATGAGCAAAAGCACAATAAAATTAATGCTTGAATCATCTTCATTTTGCTAAAATATACTAATGACAGCAAAAAGTTTGAGTCTACAACATTTAGTTAAGGTGTGAGAGCCAAAATGAACTTTTTATTGCTTAAAACGCGTTTTCAGCCCCTAATTGTACACTTCAGGTGAAAATGTCAAAATCTTCAAAATGAGCAAAAGCACAATGAAATTAATGCTTGAATCATCTTCATTTTGCTACAATACACTAATGACAGCAAAAAGTTTGAGTCTACAACATTTAGTTAAGGTGTGAGAGCCAAAATGAACTTTTTATGGCTTTAAATGCATTTTCAGCCTGATTGTACACTTCAGGTGAAAATGTCAAAATCTTCAAAATGAGCAAAAGCACAATGAAATTAATGCTTGAATCATCTTCATTTTGCTAACATACACTAATGACAGCAAAAAGTTTGAGTCTACAACATTTAGTTAAGGTGTGAGAGCCAAAATGAACTTTTTATGGCTTTAAATGCATTTTCAGCCTGATTGTACACTTCAGGTGAAAATGTCAAAATCTTCAAAATGAGCAAAAGCACAATGAAATTAATGCTTGAATCATCTTCATTTTGCTAAAATACACTAATGACAGCAAAAAGTTTGAGTCTACAACATTTAGTTAAGGTGTGAGAGCCAAAATGAACTTTTTATTGCTTTAAACGCGTTTTCAGCCCCTAATTGTACACTTCAGGTGAAAATGTCAAAATCTTCAAAATGAGCAAAAGCACAAGGAAATTAATGCTTGAATCATCTTCATTTTGCTAAAATACACTAATGACAGCAAAAAGTTTGAGTCTACAACATTTAGTTAAGGTGTGAGAGCCAAAATGAACTTTTTATGGCTTTAAATTCATTTTCAGCCTGATTGTACACTTCAGGTGAAAATGTCAAAATCTTCAAAATGAGCAAAAGCACAATGAAATTAATGCTTGAATCATCTTCATTTTGCTAACATACACTAATGACAGCAAAAAGTTTGAGTCTACAACATTTAGTTAAGGTGTGAGAGCCAAAATGAACTTTTTATGGCTTTAAATGCATTTTCAGCCTGATTGTACACTTCAGGTGAAAATGTCAAAATCTTCAAAATGAGCAAAAGCACAATGAAATTAATGCTTGAATCATCTTCATTTTGCTAAAATACACTAATGACAGCAAAAAGTTTGAGTCTACAACATTTAGTTAAGGTGTGAGAGCCAAAATGAACTTTTTATGGCTTTAAATGCATTTTCAGCCTGATTGTACACTTCAGGTGAAAATGTCAAAATCTTCAAAATGAGCAAAAGCACAATGAAATTAATGCTTGAATCATCTTCATTTTGCTAACATACACTAATGACAGCAAAAAGTTTGAGTCTACAACATTTAGTTAAGGTGTGAGAGCCAAAATGAACTTTTTATGGCTTTAAATGCATTTTCAGCCCGATTGTACACTTCAGGTGAAAATGTCAAAATCTTCAAAATGAGCAAAAGCACAATAAAATTAATGCTTGAATCATCTTCATTTTGCTAAAATATACTAATGACAGCAAAAAGTTTGAGTCTACAACATTTAGTTAAGGTGTGAGAGCCAAAATGAACTTTTTATTGCTTTAAACGCGTTTTCAGCCCCTAATTGTACACTTCAGGTGAAAATGTCAAAATCTTAAAAATGAGCAAAAGCACAATGAAATTAATGCTTGAATCATCTTCATTTTGCTAAAATACACTAATGACAGCAAAAAGTTTGAGTCTACAACATTTAGTTAAGGTGTGAGAGCCAAAATGAACTTTTTATGGCTTTAAATGCATTTTCAGCCTGATTGTAGACTTCAGGTGAAAATGTCAAAATCTTCAAAATGAGCAAAAGCACAATGAAATTAATGCTTGAATCATCTTCATTTTGCTAAAATACACTAATGACAACAAAAAGTTTGAGTCTACAACATTTAGTTAAGGTGTGAGAGCCAAAATGAACTTTTTATGGCTTTAAATGCATTTTCAGCCTGATTGTACACTTCAGGTGAAAATGTCAAAATCTTCAAAATGAGCAAAAGCACAATGAAATTAATGCTTGAATCATCTTCAGTTTGCTAAAATACACTAATGACAGCAAAAAGTTTGAGTCTACAACATTTAGTTAAGGTGTGAGAGCCAAAATGAACTTTTTATGGCTTTAAATGCATTTTCAGCCCGATTGTACACTTCAGGTGAAAATGTCAAAATCTTCAAAATGAGCAAAAGCACAATAAAATTAATGCTTGAATCATCTTCATTTTGCTAAAATATACTAATGACAGCAAAAAGTTTGAGTCTACAACATTTAGTTAAGGTGTGAGAGCCAAAATGAACTTTTTATTGCTTTAAACGCGTTTTCAGACCCTAATTGTACACTTCAGGTGAAAATGTCAAAATCTTCAAAATGAGCAAAAGCACAATGAAATTAATGCTTGAATCATCTTCATTTTGCTACAATACACTAATGACAGCAAAAAGTTTGAGTCTACAACATTTAGTTAAGGTGTGAGAGCCAAAATGAACTTTTTATGGCTTTAAATGCATTTTCAGCCTGATTGTACACTTCAGGTGAAAATGTCAAAATCTTCAAAATGAGCAAAAGCACAATGAAATTAATGCTTGAATCATCTTCATTTTGCTAACATACACTAATGACAGCAAAAAGTTTGAGTCTACAACATTTAGTTAAGGTGTGAGAGCCAAAATGAACTTTTTATGGCTTTAAATGCATTTTCAGCCTGATTGTACACTTCAGGTGAAAATGTCAAAATCTTCAAAATGAGCAAAAGCACAATGAAATTAATGCTTGAATCATCTTCATTTTGCTAAAATACACTAATGACAGCAAAAAGTTTGAGTCTACAACATTTAGTTAAGGTGTGAGAGCCAAAATGAACTTTTTATGGCTTTAAATGCATTTTCAGCCTGATTGTAGACTTCAGGTGAAAATGTCAAAATCTTCAAAATGAGCAAAAGCACAATGAAATTAATGCTTGAATCATCTTCATTTTGCTAAAATACACTAATGACAACAAAAAGTTTGAGTCTACAACATTTAGTTAAGGTGTGAGAGCCAAAATGAACTTTTTATGGCTTTAAATGCATTTTCAGCCTGATTGTACACTTCAGGTGAAAATGTCAAAATCTTCAAAATGAGCAAAAGCACAATGAAATTAATGCTTGAATCATCTTCATTTTGCTAAAATACACTAATGACAGCAAAAAGTTTGAGTCTACAACATTTAGTTAAGGTGTGAGAGCCAAAATGAACTTTTTATGGCTTTAAATGCATTTTCAGCCCGATTGTACACTTCAGGTGAAAATGTCAAAATCTTCAAAATGAGCAAAAGCACAATAAAATTAATGCTTGAATCATCTTCATTTTGCTAAAATATACTAATGACAGCAAAAAGTTTGAGTCTACAACATTTAGTTAAGGTGTGAGAGCCAAAATGAACTTTTTATTGCTTAAAACGCGTTTTCAGCCCCTAATTGTACACTTCAGGTGAAAATGTCAAAATCTTCAAAATGAGCAAAAGCACAATGAAATTAATGCTTGAATCATCTTCATTTTGCTACAATACACTAATGACAGCAAAAAGTTTGAGTCTACAACATTTAGTTAAGGTGTGAGAGCCAAAATGAACTTTTTATGGCTTTAAATGCATTTTCAGCCTGATTGTACACTTCAGGTGAAAATGTCAAAATCTTCAAAATGAGCAAAAGCACAATGAAATTAATGCTTGAATCATCTTCATTTTGCTAACATACACTAATGACAGCAAAAAGTTTGAGTCTACAACATTTAGTTAAGGTGTGAGAGCCAAAATGAACTTTTTATGGCTTTAAATGCATTTTCAGCCTGATTGTACACTTCAGGTGAAAATGTCAAAATCTTCAAAATGAGCAAAAGCACAATGAAATTAATGCTTGAATCATCTTCATTTTGCTAAAATACACTAATGACAGCAAAAAGTTTGAGTCTACAACATTTAGTTAAGGTGTGAGAGCCAAAATGAACTTTTTATTGCTTTAAACGCGTTTTCAGCCCCTAATTGTACACTTCAGGTGAAAATGTCAAAATCTTCAAAATGAGCAAAAGCACAATGAAATTAATGCTTGAATCATCTTCATTTTGCTAAAATACACTAATGACCAGCAAAAAGTTTGAGTCTACAACATTTAGTTAAGGTGTGAGAGCCAAAATGAACTTTTTATGGCTTTAAATTCATTTTCAGCCTGATTGTACACTTCAGGTGAAAATGTCAAAATCTTCAAAATGAGCAAAAGCACAATGAAATTAATGCTTGAATCATCTTCATTTTGCTAACATACACTAATGACAGCAAAAGTTTGAGTCTACAACATTTAGTTAAGGTGTGAGAGCCAAAATGAACTTTTTATGGCTTTAAATGCATTTTCAGCCTGATTGTACACTTCAGGGTGAAAATGTCAAAATCTTCAAAATGAGCAAAAGCACAATGAAATTAATGCTTGAATCATCTTCATTTTGCTAAAATACACTAATGACAGCAAAAGTTTGAGTCTACAACATTTAGTTAAGGTGTGAGAGCCAAAATGAACTTTTTTATGGCTTTAAATGCCTTTTTCAGCCTGATTGTACACTTCAGGTGAAAATGTCAAAATCTTCAAAATGAGCAAAAGCACAATGAAATTAATGCTTGAATCATCTTCATTTTGCTAACATACACTAATGACAGCAAAAAGTTTGAGTCTACAACATTTAGTTAAGGTGTGAGAGCCAAAATGAACTTTTTATGGCTTTAAATGCATTTTCAGCCCGATTGTACACTTCAGGTGAAAATGTCAAAATCTTCAAAATGAGCAAAAGCACAATAAAATTAATGCTTGAATCATCTTCATTTTGCTAAAATATACTAATGACAGCAAAAAGTTTGAGTCTACAACATTTAGTTAAGGTGTGAGAGCCAAAATGAACTTTTTATTGCTTTAAAACGCGTTTTCAGCCCCTAATTGTACACTTCAGGTGAAAATGTCAAAATCTTAAAAATGAGCCAAAGCACAATGAAATTAATGCTTGAATCATCTTCATTTTGCTAAAATACACTAATGACAGCAAAAAGTTTGAGTCTACAACATTTAGTTAAGGTGTGAGAGCCAAAATGAACTTTTTATGGCTTTAAATGCATTTTCAGCCTGATTGTAGACTTCAGGTGAAAATGTCAAAATCTTCAAAATGAGCAAAAGCACAATGAAATTAATGCTTGAATCATCTTCATTTTGCTAAAATACACTAATGACAACAAAAAGTTTGAGTCTACAACATTTAGTTAAGGTGTGAGAGCCAAAATGAACTTTTTATGGCTTTAAATGCATTTTCAGCCTGATTGTACACTTCAGGTGAAAATGTCAAAATCTTCAAAATGAGCAAAAGCACAATGAAATTAATGCTTGAATCATCTTCATTTTGCTAAAATACACTAATGACAGCAAAAAGTTTCTACAACATTTAGTTAAGGTGTGAGAGCCAAAATGAACTTTTTATGGCTTTAAATGCATTTTCAGCCCGATTGTACACTTCAGGTGAAAATGTCAAAATCTTCAAAATGAGCAAAAGCACAATAAAATTAATGCTTGAATCATCTTCATTTTGCTAAAATATACTAATGACAGCAAAAAGTTTGAGTCTACAACATTTAGTTAAGGTGTGAGAGCCAAAATGAACTTTTTATTGCTTTAAACGCGTTTTCAGCCCCTAATTGTACACTTCAGGTGAAAATGTCAAAATCTTCAAAATGAGCAAAAGCACAATGAAATTAATGCTTGAATCATCTTCATTTTGCTAAAATACACTAATGACAGCAAAAAGTTTGAGTCTACAACATTTAGTTAAGGTGTGAGAGCCAAAATGAACTTTTTATGGCTTTAAATGCATTTTCAGCCCGATTGTACACTTCAGGTGAAAATGTCAAAATCTTCAAAATGAGCAAAAGCACAATGAAATTAATGCTTGAATCATCTTCATTTTGCTAAAATACACTAATGACAGCAAAAAGTTTGAGTCTACAACATTTAGTTAAGGTGTGAGAGCCAAAATGAACTTTTTATGGCTTTAAATGCATTTTCAGCCTGATTGTACACTTCAGGTGAAAATGTCAAAATCTTCAAAATGAGCAAAAGCACAATGAAATTAATGCTTGAATCATCTTCATTTTGCTAACATACACTAATGACAGCAAAAAGTTTGAGTCTACAACATTTAGTTAAGGTGTGAGAGCCAAAATGAACTTTTTATGGCTTTAAATGCATTTTCAGCCTGATTGTACACTTCAGGTGAAAATGTCAAAATCTTCAAAATGAGCAAAAGCACAATGAAATTAATGCTTGAATCATCTTCATTTTGCTAAAATACACTAATGACAGCAAAAAGTTTGAGTCTACAACATTTAGTTAAGGTGTGAGAGCCAAAATGAACTTTTTATGGCTTTAAATGCATTTTCAGCCTGATTGTACACTTCAGGTGAAAATGTCAAAATCTTCAAAATGAGCAAAAGCACAATGAAATTAATGCTTGAATCATCTTCATTTTGCTAACATACACTAATGACAGCAAAAGGTTTGAGTCTACAACATTTAGTTAAGGTGTGAGAGCCAAAATGAACTTTTTATGGCTTTAAATGCATTTTCAGCCCGATTGTACACTTCAGGTGAAAATGTCAAAATCTTCAAAATGAGCAAAAGCACAATAAAATTAATGCTTGAATCATCTTCATTTTGCTAAAATATACTAATGACAGCAAAAAGTTTGAGTCTACAACATTTAGTTAAGGTGTGAGAGCCAAAATGAACTTTTTATTGCTTTAAACGCGTTTTCAGCCCCTAATTGTACACTTCAGGTGAAAATGTCAAAATCTTAAAAATGAGCAAAAGCACAATGAAATTAATGCTTGAATCATCTTCATTTTGCTAAAATACACTAATGACAGCAAAAAGTTTGAGTCTACAACATTTAGTTAAGGTGTGAGAGCCAAAATGAACTTTTTATGGCTTTAAATGCATTTTCAGCCTGATTGTAGACTTCAGGTGAAAATGTCAAAATCTTCAAAATGAGCAAAAGCACAATGAAATTAATGCTTGAATCATCTTCATTTTGCTAAAATACACTAATGACAACAAAAAGTTTGAGTCTACAACATTTAGTTAAGGTGTGAGAGCCAAAATGAACTTTTTATGGCTTTAAATGCATTTACAGCCTGATTGTACACTTCAGGTGAAAATGTCAAAATCTTCAAAATGAGCAAAAGCACAATGAAATTAATGCTTGAATCATCTTCATTTTGCTAAAATACACTAATGACAGCAAAAAGTTTGAGTCTACAACATTTAGTTAAGGTGTGAGAGCCAAAATGAACTTTTTATGGCTTTAAATGCATTTTCAGCCCGATTGTACACTTCAGGTGAAAATGTCAAAATCTTCAAAATGAGCAAAAGCACAATAAAATTAATGCTTGAATCATCTTCATTTTGCTAAAATATACTAATGACAGCAAAAAGTTTGAGTCTACAACATTTAGTTAAGGTGTGAGAGCCAAAATGAACTTTTTATTGCTTTAAACGCGTTTTCAGCCCCTAATTGTACACTTCAGGTGAAAATGTCAAAATCTTCAAAATGAGCAAAAGCACAATGAAATTAATGCTTGAATCATCTTCATTTTGCTACAATACACTAATGACAGCAAAAAGTTTGAGTCTACAACATTTAGTTAAGGTGTGAGAGCCAAAATGAACTTTTTATGGCTTTAAATGCATTTTCAGCCTGATTGTACACTTCAGGTGAAAATGTCAAAATCTTCAAAATGAGCAAAAGCACAATGAAAATAATGCTTGAATCATCTTCATTTTGCTAACATACACTAATGACAGCAAAAAGTTTGAGTCTACAACATTTAGTTAAGGTGTGAGAGCCAAAATGAACTTTTTATGGCTTTAAATGCATTTTCAGCCTGATTGTAGACTTCAGGTGAAAATGTCAAAATCTTCAAAATGAGCAAAAGCACAATGAAATTAATGCTTGAATCATCTTCATTTTGCTAAAATACACTAATGACAGCAAACAGTTTGAGTCTACAACATTTAGTTAAGGTGTGAGAGCCAAAATGAACTTTTTATGGCTTTAAATGCATTTTCAGCCTGATTGTACACTTCAGGTGAAAATGTCAAAATCTTCAAAATGAGCAAAAGCACAATGAAATTAATGCTTGAATCATCTTCATTTTGCTAAAATACACTAATGACAGCAAAAAGTTTGAGTCTACAACATTTAGTTAAGGTGTGAGAGCCAAAATGAACTTTTTATGGCTTTAAATGCATTTTCAGCCTGATTGTACACTTCAGGTGAAAATGTCAAAATCTTCAAAATGAGCAAAAGCACAATGAAATTAATGCTTGAATCATCTTCATTTTGCTAAAATACACTAATGACAGCAAAAAGTTTGAGTCTACAACATTTAGTTAAGGTGTGAGAGCCAAAATGAACTTTTTATGGCTTTAAATGCATTTTCAGCCCGATTGTACACTTCAGGTGAAAATGTCAAAATCTTCAAAATGAGCAAAAGCACAATAAAATTAATGCTTGAATCATCTTCATTTTGCTAAAATATACTAATGACAGCAAAAAGTTTGAGTCTACAACATTTAGTTAAGGTGTGAGAGCCAAAATGAACTTTTTATTGCTTTAAACGCGTTTTCAGCCCCTAATTGTACACTTCAGGTGAAAATGTCAAAATCTTAAAAATGAGCAAAAGCACAATGAAATAAATGCTTGAATCATCTTCATTTTGCTAAAATACACTAATGACAGCAAAAAGTTTGAGTCTACAACATTTAGTTAAGGTGTGAGAGCCAAAATGAACTTTTTATGGCTTTAAATGCATTTTCAGCCTGATTGTAGACTTCAGGTGAAAATGTCAAAATCTTCAAAATGAGCAAAAGCACAATGAAATTAATGCTTGAATCATCTTCATTTTGCTAAAATACACTAATGACAACAAAAAGTTTGAGTCTACAACATTTAGTTAAGGTGTGAGAGCCAAAATGAACTTTTTATGGCTTTAAATGCATTTTCAGCCTGATTGTACACTTCAGGTGAAAATGTCAAAATCTTCAAAATGAGCAAAAGCACAATGAAATTAATGCTTGAATCATCTTCAGTTTGCTAAAATACACTAATGACAGCAAAAAGTTTGAGTCTACAACATTTAGTTAAGGTGTGAGAGCCAAAATGAACTTTTTATGGCTTTAAATGCATTTTCAGCCCGATTGTACACTTCAGGTGAAAATGTCAAAATCTTCAAAATGAGCAAAAGCACAATAAAATTAATGCTTGAATCATCTTCATTTTGCTAAAATATACTAATGACAGCAAAAAGTTTGAGTCTACAACATTTAGTTAAGGTGTGAGAGCCAAAATGAACTTTTTATTGCTTTAAACGCGTTTTCAGCCCCTAATTGTACACTTCAGGTGAAAATGTCAAAATCTTCAAAATGAGCAAAAGCACAATGAAATTAATGCTTGAATCATCTTCATTTTGCTACAATACACTAATGACAGCAAAAAGTTTGAGTCTACAACATTTAGTTAAGGTGTGAGAGCCAAAATGAACTTTTTATGGCTTTAAATGCATTTTCAGCCTGATTGTACACTTCAGGTGAAAATGTCAAAATCTTCAAAATGAGCAAAAGCACAATGAAATTAATGCTTGAATCATCTTCATTTTGCTAACATACACTAATGACAGCAAAAAGTTTGAGTCTACAACATTTAGTTAAGGTGTGAGAGCCAAAATGAACTTTTTATGGCTTTAAATGCATTTTCAGCCTGATTGTACACTTCAGGTGAAAATGTCAAAATCTTCAAAATGAGCAAAAGCACAATGAAATTAATGCTTGAATCATCTTCATTTTGCTAAAATACACTAATGACAGCAAAAAGTTTGAGTCTACAACATTTAGTTAAGGTGTGAGAGCCAAAATGAACTTTTTATTGCTTTAAACGCGTTTTCAGCCCCTAATTGTACACTTCAGGTGAAAATGTCAAAATCTTCAAAATGAGCAAAAGCACAATGAAATTAATGCTTGAATCATCTTCATTTTGCTAAAATACACTAATGACAGCAAAAAGTTTGAGTCTACAACATTTAGTTAAGGTGTGAGAGCCAAAATGAACTTTTTATGGCTTTAAATTCATTTTCAGCCCGATTGTACACTTCAGGTGAAAATGTCAAAATCTTCAAAATGAGCAAAAGCACAATGAAATTAATGCTTGAATCATCTTCATTTTGCTAACATACACTAATGACAGCAAAAAGTTTGAGTCTACAACATTTAGTTAAGGTGTGAGAGCCAAAATGAACTTTTTATGGCTTTAAATGCATTTTCAGCCTGATTGTACACTTCAGGTGAAAATGTCAAAATCTTCAAAATGAGCAAAAGCACAATGAAATTAATGCTTGAATCATCTTCATTTTGCTAAAATACACTAATGACAGCAAAAAGTTTGAGTCTACAACATTTAGTTAAGGTGTGAGAGCCAAAATGAACTTTTTATGGCTTTAAATGCATTTTCAGCCTGATTGTACACTTCAGGTGAAAATGTCAAAATCTTCAAAATGAGCAAAAGCACAATGAAATTAATGCTTGAATCATCTTCATTTTGCTAACATACACTAATGACAGCAAAAAGTTTGAGTCTACAACATTTAGTTAAGGTGTGAGAGCCAAAATGAACTTTTTATGGCTTTAAATGCATTTTCAGCCCGATTGTACACTTCAGGTGAAAATGTCAAAATCTTCAAAATGAGCAAAAGCACAATAAAATTAATGCTTGAATCATCTTCATTTTGCTAAAATATACTAATGACAGCAAAAAGTTTGAGTCTACAACATTTAGTTAAGGTGTGAGAGCCAAAATGAACTTTTTATTGCTTTAAACGCGTTTTCAGCCCCTAATTGTACACTTCAGGTGAAAATGTCAAAATCTTCAAAATGAGCAAAAGCACAATGAAATTAATGCTTGAATCATCTTCATTTTGCTAAAATACACTAATTACAGCAAAAAGTTTGAGTCTACAACATTTAGTTAAGGTGTGAGAGCCAAAATGAACTTTTTATGGCTTTAAATGCATTTTCAGCCTGATTGTACACTTCAGGTGAAAATGTCAAAATCTTCAAAATGAGCAAAAGCACAATGAAATTAATGCTTGAATCATCTTCATTTTGCTAAAATACACTAATGACAGCAAAAAGTTTGAGTCTACAACATTTAGTTAAGGTGTGAGAGCCAAAATGAACTTTTTATGGCTTTAAATGCATTTTCAGCCTGATTGTACACTTCAGGTGAAAATGTCAAAATCTTCAAAATGAGCAAAAGCACAATGAAATTAATGCTTGAATCATCTTCATTTTGCTAAAATACACTAATGACAGCAAAAAGTTTGAATCTACAACATTTAGTTAAGGTGTGAGAGCCAAAATGAACTTTTTATTGCTTTAAATGCATTTTCAGCCCGATTGTACACTTCAGGTAAAAATGTCAAAATCTTCAAAATGAGCAAAAGCACAATGAAATTAATGCTTGAATCATCTTCATTTTGCTAAAATACACTAATGACAGCAAAAAGTTTGAGTCTACAACATTTAGTTAAGGTGTGAGAGCCAAAATGAACTTTTTATGGCTTTAAATGCATTTTCAGCCCGATTGTACACTTCAGGTGAAAATGTCAAAATCTTCAAAATGAGCAAAAGCACAATGAAATTAATGCTTGAATCATCTTCATTTTGCTAAAATACACTAATGACAGCAAAAAGTTTGAGTCTACAACATTTAGTTAAGGTGTGAGAGCCAAAATGAACTTTTTATGGCTTTAAATGCATTTTCAGCCTGATTGTACACTTCAGGTGAAAATGTCAAAATCTTCAAAATGAGCAAAAGCACAATGAAATTAATGCTTGAATCATCTTCATTTTGCTAAAATACACTAATGACAGCAAAAAGTTTGAGTCTACAACATTTAGTTAAGGTGTGAGAGCCAAAATGAACTTTTTATGGCTTTAAATGCATTTTCAGCCTGATTGTACACTTCAGGTGAAAATGTCAAAATCTTCAAAATGAGCAAAAGCACAATGAAATTAATGCTTGAATCATCTTCATTTTGCTAACATACACTAATGACAGCAAAAAGTTTGAGTCTACAACATTTAGTTAAGGTGTGAGAGCCAAAATGAACTTTTTATGGCTTTAAATGCATTTTCAGCCTGATTGTACACTTCAGGTGAAAATGTCAAAATCTTCAAAATGAGCAAAAGCACAATGAAATTAATGCTTGAATCATCTTCATTTTGCTAAAATACACTAATGACAGCAAAAAGTTTGAGTCTACAACATTTAGTTAAGGTGTGAGAGCCAAAATGAACTTTTTATGGCTTTAAATGCATTTTCAGCCTGATTGTACACTTCAGGTGAAAATGTCAAAATCTTCAAAATGAGCAAAAGCACAATGAAATTAATGCTTGAATCATCTTCATTTTGCTAACATACACTAATGACAGCAAAAAGTTTGAGTCTACAACATTTAGTTAAGGTGTGAGAGCCAAAATGAACTTTTTATGGCTTTAAATGCATTTTCAGCCCGATTGTACACTTCAGGTGAAAATGTCAAAATCTTCAAAATGAGCAAAAGCACAATAAAATTAATGCTTGAATCATCTTCATTTTGCTAAAATATACTAATGACAGCAAAAAGTTTGAGTCTACAACATTTAGTTAAGGTGTGAGAGCCAAAATGAACTTTT
The DNA here is from genome assembly GCF_054856555.1 of Leptonotus elevatus. Lineage (NCBI taxonomy): Eukaryota > Metazoa > Chordata > Actinopteri > Syngnathiformes > Syngnathidae > Leptonotus > Leptonotus elevatus. The sequence continues at coordinate 22,746 of NW_028233561.1, read as the reverse complement.
TATTGCTTTAAACGCGTTTTCAGCCCCTAATTGTACACTTCAGGTGAAAATGTCAAAATCTTAAAAATGAGCAAAAGCACAATGAAATTAATGCTTGAATCATCTTCATTTTGCTAAAATACACTAATGACAGCAAAAAGTTTGAGTCTACAACATTTAGTTAAGGTGTGAGAGCCAAAATGAACTTTTTATGGCTTTAAATGCATTTTCAGCCTGATTGTAGACTTCAGGTGAAAATGTCAAAATCTTCAAAATGAGCAAAAGCACAATGAAATTAATGCTTGAATCATCTTCATTTTGCTAAAATACACTAATGACAACAAAAAGTTTGAGTCTACAACATTTAGTTAAGGTGTGAGAGCCAAAATGAACTTTTTATGGCTTTAAATGCATTTTCAGCCTGATTGTACACTTCAGGTGAAAATGTCAAAATCTTCAAAATGAGCAAAAGCACAATGAAATTAATGCTTGAATCATCTTCATTTTGCTAAAATACACTAATGACAGCAAAAAGTTTGAGTCTACAACATTTAGTTAAGGTGTGAGAGCCAAAATGAACTTTTTATGGCTTTAAATGCATTTTCAGCCCGATTGTACACTTCAGGTGAAAATGTCAAAATCTTCAAAATGAGCAAAAGCACAATAAAATTAATGCTTGAATCATCTTCATTTTGCTAAAATATACTAATGACAGCAAAAAGTTTGAGTCTACAACATTTAGTTAAGGTGTGAGAGCCAAAATGAACTTTTTATTGCTTTAAACGCGTTTTCAGCCCCTAATTGTACACTTCAGGTGAAAATGTCAAAATCTTCAAAATGAGCAAAAGCACAATGAAATTAATGCTTGAATCATCTTCATTTTGCTAAAATACACTAATGACAGCAAAAAGTTTGAGTCTACAACATTTAGTTAAGGTGTGAGAGCCAAAATGAACTTTTTATGGCTTTAAATGCATTTTCAGCCCGATTGTACACTTCAGGTGAAAATGTCAAAATCTTCAAAATGAGCAAAAGCACAATGAAATTAATGCTTGAATCATCTTCATTTTGCTAAAATACACTAATGACAGCAAAAAGTTTGAGTCTACAACATTTAGTTAAGGTGTGAGAGCCAAAATGAACTTTTTATGGCTTTAAATGCATTTTCAGCCTGATTGTACACTTCAGGTGAAAATGTCAAAATCTTCAAAATGAGCAAAAGCACAATGAAATTAATGCTTGAATCATCTTCATTTTGCTAAAATACACTAATGACAGCAAAAAGTTTGAGTCTACAACATTTAGTTAAGGTGTGAGAGCCAAAATGAACTTTTTATGGCTTTAAATGCATTTTCAGCCTGATTGTACACTTCAGGTGAAAATGTCAAAATCTTCAAAATGAGCAAAAGCACAATGAAATTAATGCTTGAATCATCTTCATTTTGCTAAAATACACTAATGACAGCAAAAAGTTTGAGTCTACAACATTTAGTTAAGGTGTGAGAGCCAAAATGAACTTTTTATGGCTTTAAATGCATTTTCAGCCCGATTGTACACTTCAGGTGAAAATGTCAAAATCTTCAAAATGAGCAAAAGCACAATGAAATTAATGCTTGAATCATCTTCATTTTGCTAAAATACACTAATGACAGCAAAAAGTTTGAGTCTACAACATTTAGTTAAGGTGTGAGAGCCAAAATGAACTTTTTATGGCTTTAAATGCATTTTCAGCCTGATTGTACACTTCAGGTGAAAATGTCAAAATCTTCAAAATGAGCAAAAGCACAATGAAATTAATGCTTGAATCATCTTCATTTTGCTAAAATATACTAATGACAGCAAAAAGTTTGAGTCTACAACATTTAGTTAAGGTGTGAGAGCCAAATTGAACTTTTTATTGCTTTAAACGCGTTTTCAGCCCCTAATTGTACACTTCAGGTGAAAATGTCAAAATCTTAAAAATGAGCAAAAGCACAATGAAATTAATGCTTGAATCATCTTCATTTTGCTAAAATACACTAATGACAGCAAAAAGTTTGAGTCTACAACATTTAGTTAAGGTGTGAGAGCCAAAATGAACTTTTTATGGCTTTAAATGCATTTTCAGCCTGATTGTAGACTTCAGGTGAAAATGTCAAAATCTTCAAAATGAGCAAAAGCACAATGAAATTAATGCTTGAATCATCTTCATTTTGCTAAAATACACTAATGACAGCAAAAAGTTTGAGTCTACAACATTTAGTTAAGGTGTGAGAGCCAAAATGAACTTTTTATGGCTTTAAATGCATTTTCAGCCTGATTGTAGACTTCAGGTGAAAATGTCAAAATCTTCAAAATGAGCAAAAGCACAATGAAATTAATGCTTGAATCATCTTCATTTTGCTAAAATACACTAATGACAACAAAAAGTTTGAGTCTACAACATTTAGTTAAGGTGTGAGAGCCAAAATGAACTTTTTATGGCTTTAAATGCATTTTCAGCCTGATTGTACACTTCAGGTGAAAATGTCAAAATCTTCAAAATGAGCAAAAGCACAATGAAATTAATGCTTGAATCATCTTCATTTTGCTAAAATACACTAATGACAGCAAAAAGTTTGAGTCTACAACATTTAGTTAAGGTGTGAGAGCCAAAATGAACTTTTTATGGCTTTAAATGCATTTTCAGCCCGATTGTACACTTCAGGTGAAAATGTCAAAATCTTCAAAATGAGCAAAAGCACAATAAAATTAATGCTTGAATCATCTTCATTTTGCTAAAATATACTAATGACAGCAAAAAGTTTGAGTCTACAACATTTAGTTAAGGTGTGAGAGCCAAAATGAACTTTTTATTGCTTTAAACGCGTTTTCAGCCCCTAATTGTACACTTCAGGTGAAAATGTCAAAATCTTCAAAATGAGCAAAAGCACAATGAAATTAATGCTTGAATCATCTTCATTTTGCTAAAATACACTAATGACAGCAAAAAGTTTGAGTCTACAACATTTAGTTAAGGTGTGAGAGCCAAAATGAACTTTTTATGGCTTTAAATGCATTTTCAGCCCGATTGTACACTTCAGGTGAAAATGTCAAAATCTTCAAAATGAGCAAAAGCACAATGAAATTAATGCTTGAATCATCTTCATTTTGCTAAAATACACTAATGACAGCAAAAAGTTTGAGTCTACAACATTTAGTTAAGGTGTGAGAGCCAAAATGAACTTTTTATGGCTTTAAATGCATTTTCAGCCTGATTGTACACTTCAGGTGAAAATGTCAAAATCTTCAAAATGAGCAAAAGCACAATGAAATTAATGCTTGAATCATCTTCATTTTGCTAAAATACACTAATGACAGCAAAAAGTTTGAGTCTACAACATTTAGTTAAGGTGTGAGAGCCAAAATGAACTTTTTATGGCTTTAAATGCATTTTCAGCCTGATTGTACACTTCAGGTGAAAATGTCAAAATCTTCAAAATGAGCAAAAGCACAATGAAATTAATGCTTGAATCATCTTCATTTTGCTAACATACACTAATGACAGCAAAAAGTTTGAGTCTACAACATTTAGTTAAGGTGTGAGAGCCAAAATGAACTTTTTATGGCTTTAAATGCATTTTCAGCCTGATTGTACACTTCAGGTGAAAATGTCAAAATCTTCAAAATGAGCAAAAGCACAATGAAATTAATGCTTGAATCATCTTCATTTTGCTAAAATACACTAATGACAGCAAAAAGTTTGAGTCTACAACATTTAGTTAAGGTGTGAGAGCCAAAATGAACTTTTTATGGCTTTAAATGCATTTTCAGCCTGATTGTACACTTCAGGTGAAAATGTCAAAATCTTCAAAATGAGCAAAAGCACAATGAAATTAATGCTTGAATCATCTTCATTTTGCTAAAATATACTAATGACAGCAAAAAGTTTGAGTCTACAACATTTAGTTAAGGTGTGAGAGCCAAAATGAACTTTTTATTGCTTTAAACGCGTTTTCAGCCCCTAATTGTACACTTCAGGTGAAAATGTCAAAATCTTAAAAATGAGCAAAAGCACAATGAAATTAATGCTTGAATCATCTTCATTTTGCTAAAATACACTAATGACAGCAAAAAGTTTGAGTCTACAACATTTAGTTAAGGTGTGAGAGCCAAAATGAACTTTTTATGGCTTTAAATGCATTTTCAGCCTGATTGTAGACTTCAGGTGAAAATGTCAAAATCTTCAAAATGAGCAAAAGCACAATGAAATTAATGCTTGAATCATCTTCATTTTGCTAAAATACACTAATGACAGCAAAAAGTTTGAGTCTACAACATTTAGTTAAGGTGTGAGAGCCAAAATGAACTTTTTATGGCTTTAAATGCATTTTCAGCCTGATTGTACACTTCAGGTGAAAATGTCAAAATCTTCAAAATGAGCAAAAGCACAATGAAATTAATGCTTGAATCATCTTCATTTTGCTAACATACACTAATGACAGCAAAAAGTTTGAGTCTACAACATTTAGTTAAGGTGTGAGAGCCAAAATGAACTTTTTATGGCTTTAAATGCATTTTCAGCCTGATTGTACACTTCAGGTGAAAATGTCAAAATCTTCAAAATGAGCAAAAGCACAATGAAATTAATGCTTGAATCATCTTCATTTTGCTAAAATACACTAATGACAGCAAAAAGTTTGAGTCTACAACATTTAGTTAAGGTGTGAGAGCCAAAATGAACTTTTTATGGCTTTAAATGCATTTTCAGCCTGATTGTACACTTCAGGTGAAAATGTCAAAATCTTCAAAATGAGCAAAAGCACAATGAAATTAATGCTTGAATCATCTTCATTTTGCTAACATACACTAATGACAGCAAAAAGTTTGAGTCTACAACATTTAGTTAAGGTGTGAGAGCCAAAATGAACTTTTTATGGCTTTAAATGCATTTTCAGCCCGATTGTACACTTCAGGTGAAAATGTCAAAATCTTCAAAATGAGCAAAAGCACAATAAAATTAATGCTTGAATCATCTTCATTTTGCTAAAATATACTAATGACAGCAAAAAGTTTGAGTCTACAACATTTAGTTAAGGTGTGAGAGCCAAAATGAACTTTTTATTGCTTTAAACGCGTTTTCAGCCCCTAATTGTACACTTCAGGTGAAAATGTCAAAATCTTAAAAATGAGCAAAAGCACAATGAAATTAATGCTTGAATCATCTTCATTTTGCTAAAATACACTAATGACAGCAAAAAGTTTGAGTCTACAACATTTAGTTAAGGTGTGAGAGCCAAAATGAACTTTTTATGGCTTTAAATGCATTTTCAGCCTGATTGTAGACTTCAGGTGAAAATGTCAAAATCTTCAAAATGAGCAAAAGCACAATGAAATTAATGCTTGAATCATCTTCATTTTGCTAAAATACACTAATGACAACAAAAAGTTTGAGTCTACAACATTTAGTTAAGGTGTGAGAGCCAAAATGAACTTTTTATGGCTTTAAATGCATTTTCAGCCTGATTGTACACTTCAGGTGAAAATGTCAAAATCTTCAAAATGAGCAAAAGCACAATGAAATTAATGCTTGAATCATCTTCATTTTGCTAAAATACACTAATGACAGCAAAAAGTTTGAGTCTACAACATTTAGTTAAGGTGTGAGAGCCAAAATGAACTTTTTATGGCTTTAAATGCATTTTCAGCCTGATTGTAGACTTCAGGTGAAAATGTCAAAATCTTCAAAATGAGCAAAAGCACAATGAAATTAATGCTTGAATCATCTTCATTTTGCTAAAATACACTAATGACAACAAAAAGTTTGAGTCTACAACATTTAGTTAAGGTGTGAGAGCCAAAATGAACTTTTTATGGCTTTAAATGCATTTTCAGCCTGATTGTACACTTCAGGTGAAAATGTCAAAATCTTCAAAATGAGCAAAAGCACAATGAAATTAATGCTTGAATCATCTTCATTTTGCTAAAATACACTAATGACAGCAAAAAGTTTGAGTCTACAACATTTAGTTAAGGTGTGAGAGCCAAAATGAACTTTTTATGGCTTTAAATGCATTTTCAGCCCGATTGTACACTTCAGGTGAAAATGTCAAAATCTTCAAAATGAGCAAAAGCACAATAAAATTAATGCTTGAATCATCTTCATTTTGCTAAAATATACTAATGACAGCAAAAAGTTTGAGTCTACAACATTTAGTTAAGGTGTGAGAGCCAAAATGAACTTTTTATTGCTTTAAACGCGTTTTCAGCCCCTAATTGTACACTTCAGGTGAAAATGTCAAAATCTTCAAAATGAGCAAAAGCACAATGAAATTAATGCTTGAATCATCTTCATTTTGCTACAATACACTAATGACAGCAAAAAGTTTGAGTCTACAACATTTAGTTAAGGTGTGAGAGCCAAAATGAACTTTTTATGGCTTTAAATGCATTTTCAGCCTGATTGTACACTTCAGGTGAAAATGTCAAAATCTTCAAAATGAGCAAAAGCACAATGAAATTAATGCTTGAATCATCTTCATTTTGCTAACATACACTAATGACAGCAAAAAGTTTGAGTCTACAACATTTAGTTAAGGTGTGAGAGCCAAAATGAACTTTTTATGGCTTTAAATGCATTTTCAGCCTGATTGTACACTTCAGGTGAAAATGTCAAAATCTTCAAAATGAGCAAAAGCACAATGAAATTAATGCTTGAATCATCTTCATTTTGCTAAAATACACTAATGACAGCAAAAAGTTTGAGTCTACAACATTTAGTTAAGGTGTGAGAGCCAAAATGAACTTTTTATTGCTTTAAACGCGTTTTCAGCCCCTAATTGTACACTTCAGGTGAAAATGTCAAAATCTTCAAAATGAGCAAAAGCACAATGAAATTAATGCTTGAATCATCTTCATTTTGCTAAAATACACTAATGACAGCAAAAAGTTTGAGTCTACAACATTTAGTTAAGGTGTGAGAGCCAAAATGAACTTTTTATGGCTTTAAATTCATTTTCAGCCCGATTGTACACTTCAGGTGAAAATGTCAAAATCTTCAAAATGAGCAAAAGCACAATGAAATTAATGCTTGAATCATCTTCATTTTGCTAACATACACTAATGACAGCAAAAAGTTTGAGTCTACAACATTTAGTTAAGGTGTGAGAGCCAAAATGAACTTTTTATGGCTTTAAATGCATTTTCAGCCTGATTGTACACTTCAGGTGAAAATGTCAAAATCTTCAAAATGAGCAAAAGCACAATGAAATTAATGCTTGAATCATCTTCATTTTGCTAAAATACACTAATGACAGCAAAAAGTTTGAGTCTACAACATTTAGTTAAGGTGTGAGAGCCAAAATAAACTTTTTATGGCTTTAAATGCATTTTCAGCCTGATTGTACACTTCAGGTGAAAATGTCAAAATCTTCAAAATGAGCAAAAGCACAATGAAATTAATGCTTGAATCATCTTCATTTTGCTAACATACACTAATGACAGCAAAAAGTTTGAGTCTACAACATTTAGTTAAGGTGTGAGAGCCAAAATGAACTTTTTATGGCTTTAAATGCATTTTCACCCCGATTGTACACTTCAGGTGAAAATGTCAAAATCTTCAAAATGAGCAAAAGCACAATAAAATTAATGCTTGAATCATCTTCATTTTGCTAAAATATACTAATGACAGCAAAAGTTTGAGTCTACAACATTTAGTTAAGGTGTGAGAGCCAAAATGAACTTTTTATTGCTTTAAACGCGTTTTCAGCCCCTAATTGTACACTTCAGGTGAAAATGTCAAAATCTTCAAAATGAGCAAAAGCACAATGAAATTAATGCTTGAATCATCTTCATTTTGCTAAAATACACTAATTACAGCAAAAAGTTTGAGTCTACAACATTTAGTTAAGGTGTGAGAGCCAAAATGAACTTTTTATGGCTTTAAATGCATTTTCAGCCTGATTGTACACTTCAGGTGAAAATGTCAAAATCTTCAAAATGAGCAAAAGCACAATGAAATTAATGCTTGAATCATCTTCATTTTGCTAAAATACACTAATGACAGCAAAAAGTTTGAGTCTACAACATTTAGTTAAGGTGTGAGAGCCAAAATGAACTTTTTATGGCTTTAAATGCATTTTCAGCCTGATTGTACACTTCAGGTGAAAATGTCAAAATCTTCAAAATGAGCAAAAGCACAATGAAATTAATGCTTGAATCATCTTCATTTTGCTAAAATACACTAATGACAGCAAAAAGTTTGAATCTACAACATTTAGTTAAGGTGTGAGAGCCAAAATGAACTTTTTATTGCTTTAAATGCATTTTCAGCCCGATTGTACACTTCAGGTAAAAATGTCAAAATCTTCAAAATGAGCAAAAGCACAATGAAATTAATGCTTGAATCATCTTCATTTTGCTAAAATACACTAATGACAGCAAAAAGTTTGAGTCTACAACATTTAGTTAAGGTGTGAGAGCCAAAATGAACTTTTTATGGCTTTAAATGCATTTTCAGCCCGATTGTACACTTCAGGTGAAAATGTCAAAATCTTCAAAATGAGCAAAAGCACAATGAAATTAATGCTTGAATCATCTTCATTTTGCTAAAATACACTAATGACAGCAAAAAGTTTGAGTCTACAACATTTAGTTAAGGTGTGAGATTCAAAATGAACTTTTTATGGCTTTAAATGCATTTTCAGCCTGATTGTACACTTCAGGTGAAAATGTCAAAATCTTCAAAATGAGCAAAAGCACAATGAAATTAATGCTTGAATCATCTTCATTTTGCTAACATACACTAATGACAGCAAAAAGTTTGAGTCTACAACATTTAGTTAAGGTGTGAGAGCCAAAATGAACTTTTTATGGCTTTAAATGCATTTTCAGCCTGATTGTACACTTCAGGTGAAAATGTCAAAATCTTCAAAATGAGCAAAAGCACAATGAAATTAATGCTTGAATCATCTTCATTTTGCTAAAATACACTAATGACAGCAAAAAGTTTGAGTCTACAACATTTAGTTAAGGTGTGAGAGCCAAAATGAACTTTTTATGGCTTTAAATGCATTTTCAGCCTGATTGTACACTTCAGGTGAAAATGTCAAAATCTTCAAAATGAGCAAAAGCACAATGAAATTAATGCTTGAATCATCTTCATTTTGCTAACATACACTAATGACAGCAAAAAGTTTGAGTCTACAACATTTAGTTAAGGTGTGAGAGCCAAAATGAACTTTTTATGGCTTTAAATGCATTTTCAGCCCGATTGTACACTTCAGGTGAAAATGTCAAAATCTTCAAAATGAGCAAAAGCACAATAAAATTAATGCTTGAATCATCTTCATTTTGCTAAAATATACTAATGACAGCAAAAAGTTTGAGTCTACAACATTTAGTTAAGGTGTGAGAGCCAAAATGAACTTTTTATTGCTTTAAACGCGTTTTCAGCCCCTAATTGTACACTTCAGGTGAAAATGTCAAAATCTTAAAAATGAGCAAAAGCACAATGAAATTAATGCTTGAATCATCTTCATTTTGCTAAAATACACTAATGACAGCAAAAAGTTTGAGTCTACAACATTTAGTTAAGGTGTGAGAGCCAAAATGAACTTTTTATGGCTTTAAATGCATTTTCAGCCTGATTGTAGACTTCAGGTGAAAATGTCAAAATCTTCAAAATGAGCAAAAGCACAATGAAATTAATGCTTGAATCATCTTCATTTTGCTAAAATACACTAATGACAACAAATAGTTTGAGTCTACAACATTTAGTTAAGGTGTGAGAGCCAAAATGAACTTTTTATGGCTTTAAATGCATTTTCAGCCTGATTGTACACTTCAGGTGAAAATGTCAAAATCTTCAAAATGAGCAAAAGCACAATGAAATTAATGCTTGAATCATCTTCATTTTGCTAAAATACACTAATGACAGCAAAAAGTTTGAGTCTACAACATTTAGTTAAGGTGTGAGAGCCAAAATGAACTTTTTATGGCTTTAAATGCATTTTCAGCCCGATTGTACACTTCAGGTGAAAATGTCAAAATCTTCAAAATGAGCAAAAGCACAATAAAATTAATGCTTGAATCATCTTCATTTTGCTAAAATATACTAATGACAGCAAAAAGTTTGAGTCTACAACATTTAGTTAAGGTGTGAGAGCCAAAATGAACTTTTTATTGCTTTAAACGCGTTTTCAGCCCCTAATTGTACACTTCAGGTGAAAATGTCAAAATCTTCAAAATGAGCAAAAGCACAATGAAATTAATGCTTGAATCATCTTCATTTTGCTACAATACACTAATGACAGCAAAAAGTTTGAGTCTACAACATTTAGTTAAGGTGTGAGAGCCAAAATGAACTTTTTATGGCTTTAAATGCATTTTCAGCCTGATTGTACACTTCAGGTGAAAATGTCAAAATCTTCAAAATGAGCAAAAGCACAATGAAATTAATGCTTGAATCATCTTCATTTTGCTAAAATACACTAATGACAGCAAAAAGTTTGAGTCTACAACATTTAGTTAAGGTGTGAGAGCCAAAATGAACTTTTTATGGCTTTAAATGCATTTTCAGCCTGATTGTACACTTCAGGTGAAAATGTCAAAATCTTCAAAATGAGCAAAAGCACAATGAAATTAATGCTTGAATCATCTTCATTTTGCTAAAATACACTAATGACAGCAAAAAGTTTGAATCTACAACATTTAGTTAAGGTGTGAGAGCCAAAATGAACTTTTTATTGCTTTAAATGCATTTTCAGCCCGATTGTACACTTCAGGTAAAAATGTCAAAATCTTCAAAATGAGCAAAAGCACAATGAAATTAATGCTTGAATCATCTTCATTTTGCTAAAATACACTAATGACAGCAAAAAGTTTGAGTCTACAACATTTAGTTAAGGTGTGAGAGCCAAAATGAACTTTTTATGGCTTTAAATGCATTTTCAGCCCGATTGTACACTTCAGGTGAAAATGTCAAAATCTTCAAAATGAGCAAAAGCACAATGAAATTAATGCTTGAATCATCTTCATTTTGCTAAAATACACTAATGACAGCAAAAAGTTTGAGTCTACAACATTTAGTTAAGGTGTGAGAGCCAAAATGAACTTTTTATGGCTTTAAATGCATTTTCAGCCTGATTGTACACTTCAGGTGAAAATGTCAAAATCTTCAAAATGAGCAAAAGCACAATGAAATTAATGCTTGAATCATCTTCATTTTGCTAACATACACTAATGACAGCAAAAAGTTTGAGTCTACAACATTTAGTTAAGGTGTGAGAGCCAAAATGAACTTTTTATGGCTTTAAATGCATTTTCAGCCTGATTGTACACTTCAGGTGAAAATGTCAAAATCTTCAAAATGAGCAAAAGCACAATGAAATTAATGCTTGAATCATCTTCATTTTGCTAAAATACACTAATGACAGCAAAAAGTTTGAGTCTACAACATTTAGTTAAGGTGTGAGAGCCAAAATGAACTTTTTATGGCTTTAAATGCATTTTCAGCCTGATTGTACACTTCAGGTGAAAATGTCAAAATCTTCAAAATGAGCAAAAGCACAATGAAATTAATGCTTGAATCATCTTCATTTTGCTAACATACACTAATGACAGCAAAAAGTTTGAGTCTACAACATTTAGTTAAGGTGTGAGAGCCAAAATGAACTTTTTATGGCTTTAAATGCATTTTCAGCCCGATTGTACACTTCAGGTGAAAATGTCAAAATCTTCAAAATGAGCAAAAGCACAATAAAATTAATGCTTGAATCATCTTCATTTTGCTAAAATATACTAATGACAGCAAAAAGTTTGAGTCTACAACATTTAGTTAAGGTGTGAGAGCCAAAATGAACTTTTTATTGCTTTAAACGCGTTTTCAGCCCCTAATTGTACACTTCAGGTGAAAATGTCAAAATCTTAAAAATGAGCAAAAGCACAATGAAATTAATGCTTGAATCATCTTCATTTTGCTAAAATACACTAATGACAGCAAAAAGTTTGAGTCTACAACATTTAGTTAAGGTGTGAGAGCCAAAATGAACTTTTTATGGCTTTAAATGCATTTTCAGCCTGATTGTAGACTTCAGGTGAAAATGTCAAAATCTTCAAAATGAGCAAAAGCACAATGAAATTAATGCTTGAATCATCTTCATTTTGCTAAAATACACTAATGACAACAAATAGTTTGAGTCTACAACATTTAGTTAAGGTGTGAGAGCCAAAATGAACTTTTTATGGCTTTAAATGCATTTTCAGCCTGATTGTACACTTCAGGTGAAAATGTCAAAATCTTCAAAATGAGCAAAAGCACAATGAAATTAATGCTTGAATCATCTTCATTTTGCTAAAATACACTAATGACAGCAAAAAGTTTGAGTCTACAACATTTAGTTAAGGTGTGAGAGCCAAAATGAACTTTTTATGGCTTTAAATGCATTTTCAGCCCGATTGTACACTTCAGGTGAAAATGTCAAAATCTTCAAAATGAGCAAAAGCACAATAAAATTAATGCTTGAATCATCTTCATTTTGCTAAAATATACTAATGACAGCAAAAAGTTTGAGTCTACAACATTTAGTTAAGGTGTGAGAGCCAAAATGAACTTTTTATTGCTTTAAACGCGTTTTCAGCCCCTAATTGTACACTTCAGGTGAAAATGTCAAAATCTTCAAAATGAGCAAAAGCACAATGAAATTAATGCTTGAATCATCTTCATTTTGCTACAATACACTAATGACAGCAAAAAGTTTGAGTCTACAACATTTAGTTAAGGTGTGAGAGCCAAAATGAACTTTTTATGGCTTTAAATGCATTTTCAGCCTGATTGTACACTTCAGGTGAAAATGTCAAAATCTTCAAAATGAGCAAAAGCACAATGAAATTAATGCTTGAATCATCTTCATTTTGCTAACATACACTAATGACAGCAAAAAGTTTGAGTCTACAACATTTAGTTAAGGTGTGAGAGCCAAAATGAACTTTTTATGGCTTTAAATGCATTTTCAGCCTGATTGTACACTTCAGGTGAAAATGTCAAAATCTTCAAAATGAGCAAAAGCACAATGAAATTAATGCTTGAATCATCTTCATTTTGCTAAAATACACTAATGACAGCAAAAAGTTTGAGTCTACAACATTTAGTTAAGGTGTGAGAGCCAAAATGAACTTTTTATTGCTTTAAACGCGTTTTCAGCCCCTAATTGTACACTTCAGGTGAAAATGTCAAAATCTTCAAAATGAGCAAAAGCACAATGAAATTAATGCTTGAATCATCTTCATTTTGCTAAAATACACTAATGACAGCAAAAAGTTTGAGTCTACAACATTTAGTTAAGGTGTGAGAGCCAAAATGAACTTTTTATGGCTTTAAATTCATTTTCAGCCCGATTGTACACTTCAGGTGAAAATGTCAAAATCTTCAAAATGAGCAAAAGCACAATGAAATTAATGCTTGAATCATCTTCATTTTGCTAACATACACTAATGACAGCAAAAAGTTTGAGTCTACAACATTTAGTTAAGGTGTGAGAGCCAAAATGAACTTTTTATGGCTTTAAATGCATTTTCAGCCTGATTGTACACTTCAGGTGAAAATGTCAAAATCTTCAAAATGAGCAAAAGCACAATGAAATTAATGCTTGAATCATCTTCATTTTGCTAAAATACACTAATGACAGCAAAAAGTTTGAGTCTACAACATTTAGTTAAGGTGTGAGAGCCAAAATGAACTTTTTATGGCTTTAAATGCATTTTCAGCCTGATTGTACACTTCAGGTGAAAATGTCAAAATCTTCAAAATGAGCAAAAGCACAATGAAATTAATGCTTGAATCATCTTCATTTTGCTAACATACACTAATGACAGCAAAAAGTTTGAGTCTACAACATTTAGTTAAGGTGTGAGAGCCAAAATGAACTTTTTATGGCTTTAAATGCATTTTCAGCCCGATTGTACACTTCAGGTGAAAATGTCAAAATCTTCAAAATGAGCAAAAGCACAATAAAATTAATGCTTGAATCATCTTCATTTTGCTAAAATATACTAATGACAGCAAAAGTTTGAGTCTACAACATTTAGTTAAGGTGTGAGAGCCAAAATGAACTTTTTATTGCTTTAAACGCGTTTTCAGCCCCTAATTGTACACTTCAGGTGAAAATGTCAAAATCTTCAAAATGAGCAAAAGCACAATGAAATTAATGCTTGAATCATCTTCATTTTGCTAAAATACACTAATTACAGCAAAAAGTTTGAGTCTACAACATTTAGTTAAGGTGTGAGAGCCAAAATGAACTTTTTATGGCTTTAAATGCATTTTCAGCCTGATTGTACACTTCAGGTGAAAATGTCAAAATCTTCAAAATGAGCAAAAGCACAATGAAATTAATGCTTGAATCATCTTCATTTTGCTAAAATACACTAATGACAGCAAAAAGTTTGAGTCTACAACATTTAGTTAAGGTGTGAGAGCCAAAATGAACTTTTTATGGCTTTAAATGCATTTTCAGCCTGATTGTACACTTCAGGTGAAAATGTCAAAATCTTCAAAATGAGCAAAAGCACAATGAAATTAATGCTTGAATCATCTTCATTTTGCTAAAATACACTAATGACAGCAAAAAGTTTGAATCTACAACATTTAGTTAAGGTGTGAGAGCCAAAATGAACTTTTTATTGCTTTAAATGCATTTTCAGCCCGATTGTACACTTCAGGTAAAAATGTCAAAATCTTCAAAATGAGCAAAAGCACAATGAAATTAATGCTTGAATCATCTTCATTTTGCTAAAATACACTAATGACAGCAAAAAGTTTGAGTCTACAACATTTAGTTAAGGTGTGAGAGCCAAAATGAACTTTTTATGGCTTTAAATGCATTTTCAGCCCGATTGTACACTTCAGGTGAAAATGTCAAAATCTTCAAAATGAGCAAAAGCACAATGAAATTAATGCTTGAATCATCTTCATTTTGCTAAAATACACTAATGACAGCAAAAAGTTTGAGTCTACAACATTTAGTTAAGGTGTGAGAGCCAAAATGAACTTTTTATGGCTTTAAATGCATTTTCAGCCTGATTGTACACTTCAGGTGAAAATGTCAAAATCTTCAAAATGAGCAAAAGCACAATGAAATTAATGCTTGAATCATCTTCATTTTGCTAACATACACTAATGACAGCAAAAAGTTTGAGTCTACAACATTTAGTTAAGGTGTGAGAGCCAAAATGAACTTTTTATGGCTTTAAATGCATTTTCAGCCCGATTGTACACTTCAGGTGAAAATGTCAAAATCTTCAAAATGAGCAAAAGCACAATAAAATTAATGCTTGAATCATCTTCATTTTGCTAAAATATACTAATGACAGCAAAAGTTTGAGTCTACAACATTTAGTTAAGGTGTGAGAGCCAAAATGAACTTTTTATTGCTTTAAACGCGTTTTCAGCCCCTAATTGTACACTTCAGGTGAAAATGTCAAAATCTTCAAAATGAGCAAAAGCACAATGAAATTAATGCTTGAATCATCTTCATTTTGCTAAAATACACTAATTACAGCAAAAAGTTTGAGTCTACAACATTTAGTTAAGGTGTGAGAGCCAAAATGAACTTTTTATGGCTTTAAATGCATTTTCAGCCTGATTGTACACTTCAGGTGAAAATGTCAAAATCTTCAAAATGAGCAAAAGCACAATGAAATTAATGCTTGAATCATCTTCATTTTGCTAAAATACACTAATGACAGCAAAAAGTTTGAGTCTACAACATTTAGTTAAGGTGTGAGAGCCAAAATGAACTTTTTATGGCTTTAAATGCATTTTCAGCCTGATTGTACACTTCAGGTGAAAATGTCAAAATCTTCAAAATGAGCAAAAGCACAATGAAATTAATGCTTGAATCATCTTCATTTTGCTAAAATACACTAATGACAGCAAAAAGTTTGAATCTACAACATTTAGTTAAGGTGTGAGAGCCAAAATGAACTTTTTATTGCTTTAAATGCATTTTCAGCCCGATTGTACACTTCAGGTAAAAATGTCAAAATCTTCAAAATGAGCAAAAGCACAATGAAATTAATGCTTGAATCATCTTCATTTTGCTAAAATACACTAATGACAGCAAAAAGTTTGAGTCTACAACATTTAGTTAAGGTGTGAGAGCCAAAATGAACTTTTTATGGCTTTAAATGCATTTTCAGCCCGATTGTACACTTCAGGTGAAAATGTCAAAATCTTCAAAATGAGCAAAAGCACAATGAAATTAATGCTTGAATCATCTTCATTTTGCTAAAATACACTAATGACAGCAAAAAGTTTGAGTCTACAACATTTAGTTAAGGTGTGAGAGCCAAAATGAACTTTTTATGGCTTTAAATGCATTTTCAGCCTGATTGTACACTTCAGGTGAAAATGTCAAAATCTTCAAAATGAGCAAAAGCACAATGAAATTAATGCTTGAATCATCTTCATTTTGCTAAAATACACTAATGACAGCAAAAAGTTTGAGTCTACAACATTTAGTTAAGGTGTGAGAGCCAAAATGAACTTTTTATGGCTTTAAATGCATTTTCAGCCTGATTGTACACTTCAGGTGAAAATGTCAAAATCTTCAAAATGAGCAAAAGCACAATGAAATTAATGCTTGAATCATCTTCATTTTGCTAACATACACTAATGACAGCAAAAAGTTTGAGTCTACAACATTTAGTTAAGGTGTGAGAGCCAAAATGAACTTTTTATGGCTTTAAATGCATTTTCAGCCCGATTGTACACTTCAGGTGAAAATGTCAAAATCTTCAAAATGAGCAAAAGCACAATAAAATTAATGCTTGAATCATCTTCATTTTGCTAAAATATACTAATGACAGCAAAAGTTTGAGTCTACAACATTTAGTTAAGGTGTGAGAGCCAAAATGAACTTTTTATTGCTTTAAACGCGTTTTCAGCCCCTAATTGTACACTTCAGGTGAAAATGTCAAAATCTTCAAAATGAGCAAAAGCACAATGAAATTAATGCTTGAATCATCTTCATTTTGCTAAAATACACTAATTACAGCAAAAAGTTTGAGTCTACAACATTTAGTTAAGGTGTGAGAGCCAAAATGAACTTTTTATGGCTTTAAATGCATTTTCAGCCTGATTGTACACTTCAGGTGAAAATGTCAAAATCTTCAAAATGAGCAAAAGCACAATGAAATTAATGCTTGAATCATCTTCATTTTGCTAAAATACACTAATGACAGCAAAAAGTTTGAGTCTACAACATTTAGTTAAGGTGTGAGAGCCAAAATGAACTTTTTATGGCTTTAAATGCATTTTCAGCCTGATTGTACACTTCAGGTGAAAATGTCAAAATCTTCAAAATGAGCAAAAGCACAATGAAATTAATGCTTGAATCATCTTCATTTTGCTAAAATACACTAATGACAGCAAAAAGTTTGAATCTACAACATTTAGTTAAGGTGTGAGAGCCAAAATGAACTTTTTATTGCTTTAAATGCATTTTCAGCCCGATTGTACACTTCAGGTAAAAATGTCAAAATCTTCAAAATGAGCAAAAGCACAATGAAATTAATGCTTGAATCATCTTCATTTTGCTAAAATATACTAATGACAGCAAAAGTTTGAGTCTACAACATTTAGTTAAGGTGTGAGAGCCAAAATGAACTTTTTATTGCTTTAAACGCGTTTTCAGCCCCTAATTGTACACTTCAGGTGAAAATGTCAAAATCTTCAAAATGAGCAAAAGCACAATGAAATTAATGCTTGAATCATCTTCATTTTGCTAAAATACACTAATTACAGCAAAAAGTTTGAGTCTACAACATTTAGTTAAGGTGTGAGAGCCAAAATGAACTTTTTATGGCTTTAAATGCATTTTCAGCCTGATTGTACACTTCAGGTGAAAATGTCAAAATCTTCAAAATGAGCAAAAGCACAATGAAATTAATGCTTGAATCATCTTCATTTTGCTAAAATACACTAATGACAGCAAAAAGTTTGAGTCTACAACATTTAGTTAAGGTGTGAGAGCCAAAATGAACTTTTTATGGCTTTAAATGCATTTTCAGCCTGATTGTACACTTCAGGTGAAAATGTCAAAATCTTCAAAATGAGCAAAAGCACAATGAAATTAATGCTTGAATCATCTTCATTTTGCTAAAATACACTAATGACAGCAAAAAGTTTGAATCTACAACATTTAGTTAAGGTGTGAGAGCCAAAATGAACTTTTTATTGCTTTAAATGCATTTTCAGCCCGATTGTACACTTCAGGTAAAAATGTCAAAATCTTCAAAATGAGCAAAAGCACAATGAAATTAATGCTTGAATCATCTTCATTTTGCTAAAATACACTAATGACAGCAAAAAGTTTGAGTCTACAACATTTAGTTAAGGTGTGAGAGCCAAAATGAACTTTTTATGGCTTTAAATGCATTTTCAGCCCGATTGTACACTTCAGGTGAAAATGTCAAAATCTTCAAAATGAGCAAAAGCACAATGAAATTAATGCTTGAATCATCTTCATTTTGCTAAAATACACTAATGACAGCAAAAAGTTTGAGTCTACAACATTTAGTTAAGGTGTGAGAGCCAAAATGAACTTTTTATGGCTTTAAATGCATTTTCAGCCTGATTGTACACTTCAGGTGAAAATGTCAAAATCTTCAAAATGAGCAAAAGCACAATGAAATTAATGCTTGAATCATCTTCATTTTGCTAAAATACACTAATGACAGCAAAAAGTTTGAGTCTACAACATTTAGTTAAGGTGTGAGAGCCAAAATGAACTTTTTATGGCTTTAAATGCATTTTCAGCCTGATTGTACACTTCAGGTGAAAATGTCAAAATCTTCAAAATGAGCAAAAGCACAATGAAATTAATGCTTGAATCATCTTCATTTTGCTAACATACACTAATGACAGCAAAAAGTTTGAGTCTACAACATTTAGTTAAGGTGTGAGAGCCAAAATGAACTTTTTATGGCTTTAAATGCATTTTCAGCCCGATTGTACACTTCAGGTGAAAATGTCAAAATCTTCAAAATGAGCAAAAGCACAATAAAATTAATGCTTGAATCATCTTCATTTTGCTAAAATATACTAATGACAGCAAAAAGTTTGAGTCTACAACATTTAGTTAAGGTGTGAGAGCCAAAATGAACTTTTTATTGCTTTAAACGCGTTTTCAGCCCCTAATTGTACACTTCAGGTGAAAATGTCAAAATCTTCAAAATGAGCAAAAGCACAATGAAATTAATGCTTGAATCATCTTCATTTTGCTAAAATACACTAATGACAGCAAAAAGTTTGAGTCTACAACATTTAGTTAAGGTGTGAGAGCCAAAATGAACTTTTTATGGCTTTAAATGCATTTTCAGCCTGATTGTACACTTCAGGTGAAAATGTCAAAATCTTCAAAATGAGCAAAAGCACAATGAAATTAATGCTTGAATCATCTTCATTTTGCTAAAATACACTAATGACAGCAAAAAGTTTGAGTCTACAACATTTAGTTAAGGTGTGAGAGCCAAAATGAACTTTTTATGGCTTTAAATGCATTTTCAGCCCGATTGTACACTTCAGGTGAAAATGTCAAAATCTTCAAAATGAGCAAAAGCACAATAAAATTAATGCTTGAATCATCTTCATTTTGCTAAAATATACTAATGACAGCAAAAGTTTGAGTCTACAACATTTAGTTAAGGTGTGAGAGCCAAAATGAACTTTTTATTGCTTTAAACGCGTTTTCAGCCCCTAATTGTACACTTCAGGTGAAAATGTCAAAATCTTCAAAATGAGCAAAAGCACAATGAAATTAATGCTTGAATCATCTTCATTTTGCTAAAATACACTAATTACAGCAAAAAGTTTGAGTCTACAACATTTAGTTAAGGTGTGAGAGCCAAAATGAACTTTTTATGGCTTTAAATGCATTTTCAGCCTGATTGTACACTTCAGGTGAAAATGTCAAAATCTTCAAAATGAGCAAAAGCACAATGAAATTAATGCTTGAATCATCTTCATTTTGCTAAAATACACTAATGACAGCAAAAAGTTTGAGTCTACAACATTTAGTTAAGGTGTGAGAGCCAAAATGAACTTTTTATGGCTTTAAATGCATTTTCAGCCTGATTGTACACTTCAGGTGAAAATGTCAAAATCTTCAAAATGAGCAAAAGCACAATGAAATTAATGCTTGAATCATCTTCATTTTGCTAAAATACACTAATGACAGCAAAAAGTTTGAATCTACAACATTTAGTTAAGGTGTGAGAGCCAAAATGAACTTTTTATTGCTTTAAATGCATTTTCAGCCCGATTGTACACTTCAGGTAAAAATGTCAAAATCTTCAAAATGAGCAAAAGCACAATGAAATTAATGCTTGAATCATCTTCATTTTGCTAAAATACACTAATGACAGCAAAAAGTTTGAGTCTACAACATTTAGTTAAGGTGTGAGAGCCAAAATGAACTTTTTATGGCTTTAAATGCATTTTCAGCCCGATTGTACACTTCAGGTGAAAATGTCAAAATCTTCAAAATGAGCAAAAGCACAATGAAATTAATGCTTGAATCATCTTCATTTTGCTAAAATACACTAATGACAGCAAAAAGTTTGAGTCTACAACATTTAGTTAAGGTGTGAGAGCCAAAATGAACTTTTTATGGCTTTAAATGCATTTTCAGCCCGATTGTACACTTCAGGTGAAAATGTCAAAATCTTCAAAATGAGCAAAAGCACAATGAAATTAATGCTTGAATCATCTTCATTTTGCTAAAATACACTAATGACAGCAAAAAGTTTGAGTCTACAACATTTAGTTAAGGTGTGAGAGCCAAAATGAACTTTTTATGGCTTTAAATGCATTTTCAGCCTGATTGTACACTTCAGGTGAAAATGTCAAAATCTTCAAAATGAGCAAAAGCACAATGAAATTAATGCTTGAATCATCTTCATTTTGCTAAAATACACTAATGACAGCAAAAAGTTTGAGTCTACAACATTTAGTTAAGGTGTGAGAGCCAAAATGAACTTTTTATGGCTTTAAATGCATTTTCAGCCTGATTGTACACTTCAGGTGAAAATGTCAAAATCTTCAAAATGAGCAAAAGCACAATGAAATTAATGCTTGAATCATCTTCATTTTGCTAACATACACTAATGACAGCAAAAAGTTTGAGTCTACAACATTTAGTTAAGGTGTGAGAGCCAAAATGAACTTTTTATGGCTTTAAATGCATTTTCAGCCCGATTGTACACTTCAGGTGAAAATGTCAAAATCTTCAAAATGAGCAAAAGCACAATAAAATTAATGCTTGAATCATCTTCATTTTGCTAAAATATACTAATGACAGCAAAAAGTTTGAGTCTACAACATTTAGTTAAGGTGTGAGAGCCAAAATGAACTTTTTATTGCTTTAAACGCGTTTTCAGCCCCTAATTGTACACTTCAGGTGAAAATGTCAAAATCTTCAAAATGAGCAAAAGCACAATGAAATTAATGCTTGAATCATCTTCATTTTGCTAAAATACACTAATGACAGCAAAAAGTTTGAGTCTACAACATTTAGTTAAGGTGTGAGAGCCAAAATGAACTTTTTATGGCTTTAAATGCATTTTCAGCCTGATTGTACACTTCAGGTGAAAATGTCAAAATCTTCAAAATGAGCAAAAGCACAATGAAATTAATGCTTGAATCATCTTCATTTTGCTAAAATACACTAATGACAGCAAAAAGTTTGAGTCTACAACATTTAGTTAAGGTGTGAGAGCCAAAATGAACTTTTTATGGCTTTAAATGCATTTTCAGCCCGATTGTACACTTCAGGTGAAAATGTCAAAATCTTCAAAATGAGCAAAAGCACAATAAAATTAATGCTTGAATCATCTTCATTTTGCTAAAATATACTAATGACAGCAAAAGTTTGAGTCTACAACATTTAGTTAAGGTGTGAGAGCCAAAATGAACTTTTTATTGCTTTAAACGCGTTTTCAGCCCCTAATTGTACACTTCAGGTGAAAATGTCAAAATCTTCAAAATGAGCAAAAGCACAATGAAATTAATGCTTGAATCATCTTCATTTTGCTAAAATACACTAATTACAGCAAAAAGTTTGAGTCTACAACATTTAGTTAAGGTGTGAGAGCCAAAATGAACTTTTTATGGCTTTAAATGCATTTTCAGCCTGATTGTACACTTCAGGTGAAAATGTCAAAATCTTACCAAATGAGCAAAAGCACAATGAAATTAATGCTTGAATCATCTTCATTTTGCTAAAATACACTAATGACAGCAAAAAGTTTGAGTCTACAACATTTAGTTAAGGTGTGAGAGCCAAAATGAACTTTTTATGGCTTTAAATGCATTTTCAGCCTGATTGTACACTTCAGGTGAAAATGTCAAAATCTTCAAAATGAGCAAAAGCACAATAAAATTAATGCTTGAATCATCTTCATTTTGCTAAAATATACTAATGACAGCAAAAGTTTGAGTCTACAACATTTAGTTAAGGTGTGAGAGCCAAAATGAACTTTTTATTGCTTTAAACGCGTTTTCAGCCCCTAATTGTACACTTCAGGTGAAAATGTCAAAATCTTCAAAATGAGCAAAAGCACAATGAAATTAATGCTTGAATCATCTTCATTTTGCTAAAATACACTAATTACAGCAAAAAGTTTGAGTCTACAACATTTAGTTAAGGTGTGAGAGCCAAAATGAACTTTTTATGGCTTTAAATGCATTTTCAGCCTGATTGTACACTTCAGGTGAAAATGTCAAAATCTTCAAAATGAGCAAAAGCACAA